>NC_141033.1:1715000-1755000 GCF_052040795.2 Danio rerio
AATTAAATTAGCTCCAGATTTGACTACAGAGCTGACTAACCTAATGCATATGCAGAAATATAACATTGTAAAGATATATATATTTATTTATTTTTTATTTTATTATTTTTTAAATATTTCCCAAATGATGTTGAACAGATTCAGGAAATTTTCACAGTATGTCTGATAATATTTTTTCTTCTAGAGAAAGTCTTATTTATTTTATGTTGGCTAGAATAAAATCAGTTTTTAATTTTTAAAAAAACATTTTTGGGACAAAATTATTAGCCCCTTTAAGCTATATATTTTTTCAATAGTCTACAGAACAAACCATCATTATACAATAACTTGCCTAATTACCCTAACCTAGTTCACCTAATTAACCTAGTGAAGCCTTTAAATGTCACTTTAAGCTGTATAGAAGTGTCTTGAAGAATATCTAGTCTAATATTATTTACTGTCTTCACGGCAAAGATAAAATAAGTCAGTTATTAGAAATAAGTTTTTAACACTAGTACGCTTAGAAATGTGCTGAAGTAATCTTCCCTCCATTAAACAGAAATTGGGGGAAAAAATAAAAAGGGGCGCTAATAATTCTGGGGGACTAATAATTCTGACTAACTGTAGATATAGCACTGTATATAGATATAAAGCCAGGGGATTCCCAGATTTAGCATTTGTCAAATATGCATCTGGTCTGTCAGGTTATTATCAGCGGGTGGACAAAGTCCAAACCGCATTTCCCTAAGATTTGGCTCATGTTAAAGATCTAGAGCAAGTCCAGATCAAATTGACTTCACATTACTTGAAGGGTGTTGATTAAGGAGACGTGTTTAATTTGCATCCTGTGAAGCTTAGGTGGGTTTGAGGAACATGCTGACAGTGACAAGAATGAATCCAAGAGGATGTGGGCGTTTGCTTCTTAGAAATTGAGATGTTGGAAACCCTACAGCTCTGTGGGTGTAAAGAAGAACACAGCTTGTTCGCTCATGACCTACAGTACCTACCGTATTTAAAAAGGGTTCACATTTAAATTAATATCATGCACTACATTTACATTTAGTCATTTAGCAGATGCTTTTATCCAAAGCGACTTACTATTGAGGAGGCATTCAGCGATTCAACAAGAGTCAATACATACCAAAAAGTGCTAATCATACAAAGAAACTGTGCTCAGAGAATTCACTGCTAGAGTAAATAGAGGGGGCTGTTTTATTATACAGAAGAGTGCTTCTACAGGTGGTTTGTCAAGTCCCCTCACCTGTAGTGGGCACACTTCATAAATTCACAATGCTTTTTATTTATTTTATTAGTTACTAATACATCATTAAATGTCTCTAGCAATTATTTATATACTTTTTGTAGAAATCTAAAAATCACATGGCAGCAACTGAGTGCATTTAGGCATGTAGACATGGGCAAGACAATCTGCTGCAGTTCAAAGCGAGCATCAGAATGGGGAAGAAAGGGGATATAAGTGACTTTGAATATTGCATGGTTGTTGGTGCCAGACGGGCTGGTCTGAGTGTTTCAGAAACTGCTGATCTACTGGGATTTTCACGCACAACCATCTCTAGGGTTTACAGAGAATGCTTCGACAAAGAGGGAATATCCAGTGAGCGGCAGTTCTGTGGGCGCAATTCATTAGTTGATGTCAGAGGTCAGAGGAGAATGGCCAGACTGGCTCCAGCTGATAGAAAGGCAACATGTAACACGTCCAACCTTGAGGCGGATGGGCTACAGCAGCAGAAGAGCACACCGGGTGCCGCTCCTGTCAGCTAAGAACAGGAAACTGAGGCTACAATTCACACAGACTCACCAAAACTGGACAATAGAAGATTGGAGAAACGTTGCCTGCTCTGATGAGTCTCCATTTCTGCTGACACATTCAGATGGTCGGCTCACAATTTGGCATCATCAACATGAAAGCATGGATCCATCCTGCCTTGTATCAAAGGTTCAGGCTGGTGATGGTGTGGGGGAGATTTTCTTGGCACACTTTGGGCTCATTAGTACCAATTGAGCATCGTGTCAACGCCACAGCCTACCTGAGTATTGCTGCTGACCATGTCCATCCCTTTGTGAGCACAGTGTCTCCATCTTCTGATGACTACTTCCAGCAGGATAACGCAGCATGTCATAAAGCTCAATCATCTCAGACTGGTGTCTTGAACATGACAATGAGTTCACTGTACTCAAATGGCCTCCACAGTCACCAGTTCTCAATCCAATAGAGCAGCTTTGGGATGTGGTGGAACGGGAGATTGGCATCATGGATGCGCAGCTGACAAATCTGCAGCAACTGTGTGATGCTATCATGACAATATGGAGCAAAATCTCTGAGGAATATTTCCAGTAGCTTGTTGAGTCTCTGCCATGAAGGATTAAGGCAGTTCTGAAGGCAAAAAGGGGTCTAAACCGGTACTAGTAAGGTGTACCTAATATAGTGGCTGGTGGTGTGTGTATGTATAAAGTAAAACCTTTTTTTTAATTAAGTGGGTTTTTTTGCTATAATGTCACACTGAAGGACATTTAAAGGGTTGTCTTCAGGAAATCATGATGAAACTGTGTTTGATTCTGATCTACAAGCACATAAAATTATATTAAATTAATTCGATTCACAATACTGATTTGGTTAATGCAGCTGATATTATTGAATAGTTACTGCCACTAAACATTCATCTGTTTTAATCATTCATTCATTTTCTTGTTGGCTTAGTCCCTTTAATAATCTGGGGTTACCACAGCGGAATGAACCGCCAACTTATCCAGCAAGTTTTTACGCAGTGGATACCCTTCCAGCCGCAACCCATCTCTGGGAAACATCCACACACATTCACACACACACTCATACACTACGGACAATTTAGCCTACCCAATTTACCTGTACCGCATGTCTTTGGACTGTGGGGGAAATCAGAGCACCCGGAGGAAACCCACGCCAAGGCAGGGAGAACATGCAAACTCCACACAGAAAAGCCAACTGAGCCGAAGTTCGAACCAGCGACCTTCTTGCTGTTAGGCGACAGCACTACCTATTGCGCCACTGCCTCGCCCCTGTTTCATTTTATTTTTTCTTCTAATCTTGTTTATGTAAAGCACTTTGATTGACCCTTGCGCTAATGTATTTTAATAACCTTGCCTTGTCTTTCCTTGCCTATTGGTATTGCTCGAAATCCAAGAACATCAGTTAACAAACGGTGAATTAATACATATTAATGACCTCATTAAATTAACTGACTCTTATTTTAGGTACAACATGAAAAAAGAAGCCAGCTCTCTATTTCAGGTGCATACAGCGAGCAGTGGGGCGAAGCAGTGGCGCAGCAGTGCTGTCGCCTCACAGCAAGAAGGTCGCTGGGTCGAGCCTCGGCTCAGTTGGCTTTTCTGTGTGGAGTTTGCATGTTCTCCCTGCGTTCACGTGGGTTTCCTTCGGGTGCTCCGGTTTCCCCCACAGTCCAAAGACATGCAGTACAGGTGAATTGAGTAGGATTTGAGTGTATGGGTGTGTGTGTGGATGTTTCCCAGAGATGGGTTGCGGCTGGAAGGGCATCCACTGCGTAAAATATTGCTGGATAACTTGGCGGTTCATTCCGCTGTGGCGACTCCGGATTATTAAGGGACTAAGCCGACAAAAAAATGAATGAATGAACAACGAGCAGTTAGAATATATAAATATAGAAAGAATTGATAAGCAGGGTGCATTCTGAAACATATTTTACAATTTTACTGTTTTGATGCTTAAGAATCCCTTATTATCCATAGCTTCTGTGAAAAAGTGAAAAACATAATATGAAGAATCTCCATGTAGGGCTACATTTCCTAACAACCACAGTTCATTGTGGTGACTCCTATTAAACTCCAAAAATTACAAAAATCCCCATAAAAGTCCAGCTTTGTGTGAGGAAGCAAAATGAACGGTAAGAGTTTTCAAAGCATTGCACTCACATATTCTGGCGGCAGTGGCTCTTCACTGGAGAAATGACAGCATAAATTTCAGTTTGCGCCAACAACAACATAATGCAGAGTTCAGAAAACTTTCAATGCAGCACACAAGTCATATGGACTAAACATGAGTACATTTTTTGCTAGATTTGGTCACTATGAACCGTTGAAGTCACTGAATAAAAAGGTTATGCTAATTCAAATACATTATGCCATTAAATATACACCACAAAAGTCTTGTCGTCTATCCAAGTTTTAGAAACAACAAATAAAACCTTGACTTCTAGTTGATGATTTGGTATCGCAGTGGGTAGCACGTTCGCCTCACAGCAAGAAGGTCGCTGGGACGCTGGTTCGATCCTCGGCTCAGTTGGCGTTTCTGTGAATGAAGACATGCGGTACAGGTGAATTGGGTAGACTAAATTGTAAATAGTTTATGGGTGTGTGTGTGTGTGTGTGTGTGTATGGTTGCGGCTGGAAGGGCATCCGCTGCATAAAAACTTGCTGGTTAAGTTGGCGGTTCATTTCGCTGTGGCAACCCCTTTTTTTAATAAAGGGACTAAGCCAACAAGAAAATGAATGAATGAACATCTCTGCAATGACTAAAAACACTGATCAATAAAGTCATCTGGAATGGCAAAGAAAGCGTTCAGCAGGACTCCCAGAGTTCATCAAGATTCTTTGGGTTCATCTTCAACGTCTCCTCCTTCATCTTACCCCAGACATGCTCAATAATGTTCATGTCTGGTGACTGGGCTGGCCAATCCTGGAGCAGCTTGAGCTTCTCTGCTTTCAGGAGCTTTGATGTGGAGGCTGAAGTATGAGAAGGAGCGCTATCCTGCTGGAGAATTGTCCCTCTCCTGTGGTTTGTAATGTAATGGGCAGCACAGATGTCTTGATACCTCAGGCTGTTGATGTTGATCATCCACTCTGCAGATCTCTCGCCCCAATACTGAATGTAATCCCAAACCAGGATTTCTCCTTCACCAAACTTGACTGATTTCTGTGAGAATTTTGGTCTATGTTGGTTCCAGTAGGTCTTCTGCAGTATCTGTGATGATTGGGATGCAGTTCAACTGTTGATTCAGCAGAGAAATCCACCTTCTGACACTTTTCCAAATGATCAACTAAATTATTATTATTATTAAGTTATTAAGTTATTATTTTATTATTTGTTAAAAACTTATTTCTAATAACTGAATTATTTTATCTTTGCCATGAAGACAGTAAATAATATTAGACTAGATATTCTTCAAGACACTTCTATACAGCTTAAAACTGAGATCAACAACAAGACTTTTGTGAGGTAGTGTAGATCAAATAGCATTTAGATCTAGTGAACTCTTTGATTTTACTGTCAGGATATAGACTGAATTTAGTAATGACTGATCGCAATTGCATAATAATAACTGGATGTTCTTGTTCATGCACAAAAAGCTCCACTGAACTTTACAATGTTCAAGCTTTTATTTACGATGCGGATGAGGCTCCAGATTTTTTTATGATGAAGCTAAACTGACCATCTACATTCGATCACATCTGAATTACACTCCATCACTGTTCCACATGAATAACAGGACTGAAACGATCCAATTTAAGAGAGTATTTAAAAGAAGTTTGCGCTCAATATAGCACAGTAGAACCCAATGATGTTCTGGAAAATGTTCATAACTTGCAAATGCCAAAACCACAACATGCAAATGTTCAGCTTTCAAATCGTAGACGTTTATCGCTTCCAATAAGAAATCCACTTCACTAAATCTGACATTCTGGAGAGGATAAATCGTCATGCGTTCAATCCTGCTCGGCATAAACCTGCGTCTGATGTCTAAATGTTCTTTTAGAAAGGATAAGCTGTAAATCTTACCATCTAAACGTTCATTACAATCTAAAACAGACTAGTTTAAAGCCAAATTTACAAGTTGCCTCAAGACATGAATCAGAATTCCTTTATTGCTATTAATTAATTACAGAACACCACACACACAAACACTTGTACCATTTTTCTGAGAGTGTGGCAACTTAAAGGTGCATATTAGTACCTAAATGTACCTAAAAAGTACCTCTGAGGTACCATTATGGACCCTTCAGGTACAATGATGTACCTTTTGAAAAGTGACAGCTCCTGTATCTTTATTTAGGGAAAATAAAATCAATCTGAAAACTAAAAACACTGTACAAAGCAACAGGCAACAGCTTACCACATCATGAGAATGTGAACGCATGTTCCTTTATCTACATTCCTAAAACCCCCCTCACAATATTTATCCTCGCAGCTGTCATACACAATGCGAACCTTGGACGAGTATCGGAATTACTATAACTTTCCTTCTGCTTTCACAAAAAGGGGGCTGACTCCTTCTCTATTTAGTGCAGTTCTCCTTATCTGTGCCTTCTGTATCAAGACAGAGAGAGAGAGAGAGAGAGAGAGAGAGAGGGGGATTTGGAAGGTGAATGGAGAGGGCAGGCTCACATCTGCAAGTCTGCAGCGTCCTCAAACCCACCTCCTCCAACTCTGCGCTCTGCACAGCCCTGACCATGGGACGCCAGACAGTGTGAGTGAGGGGGATTTTACTCATTATTGAGTCCAGCTCCGTGCACATCAAACTCTGGTAAAATCTTTGATTTCTCTCTGCTCAACAATTGCGATGCATTGATAGTCTTTACATCTTTAGTGTTTGCACTTTGACTTTTGGTTGCAACCAGCATGCAGAAGATACCGTTTCACACCTCACGATCTTATGGCTACCCCAAGAATTGGGGTCATTTATTTTTATAGAAATGCTTGAAGTTCATACAGAACTGCGTTGTTTGATGGTGATGCAGTTAAGGGTTGAATTGCATTGATGCATTGCTATTTTTTGATGCCAGAAAAACTGCATGTACATAAACCCTCACATGCTTTGCCCTTTCTGTCAGCATCTTTGCAAATCATGCTGACAGCCTGCATGGTGAATTTATTAGGAAGGGTTATCAGTTCCTGACTTGTGCCACTGTGACAAGGAAGGAATGAATGGAATTATTTAACAAGGCTTTGTCAGGCACCCGGTCCAAGTTATTCAGTCTAGCTGAATGTCGCCTTATTTAACTCATAAGTGTTGTGTTTTCTTGGGGTAACACCAGTGATTAAAAAAAGGCTGCACAGAAGAGCTGGAAAAGCCTCAAAATGGACAAATATTTGCACATGCATGTTGATCACGTATGTAACTTGGTGGAAATTCCCTCGTAACAGCTCTGTCCTCAGTAGACCGTTGAGGTTACGGTCTTGATTATGTGAAATCATTTTAGTGGTCTCTCTGATTTGGCTGTTTTATTGGAGCCTAAGGAACTTGGCCCCCCATTTATTTTCCCCTCATGTTGGCAAACTAATTGAACATGCCTTACAGCAGTTGTTGATTTTGGTATCGAAACCACTGGATTACAATAGCACGTTTATAGCTGCGCAATGGAAAACAGGCAGAAAGGTTTTACTAAGACAATGGCTGCCAGTTAGAAAACATGAAGATAACCGATCCAAGACAAGCCGTACACAATAAATGGGGAGTAACTACAGATGTGGAGCGTATTAATGAAAAATGCCTGAGGAAGCGACTAAATAAAGCACACTTTTCCTACTGAGATACGGAGAGGTTCACGCCTCATCTGGAGGACAGGGAGGAATCAGCTGTTCAACAAGGGTTTCCTGCCTCCCACGTTCAGTTGGCCGAATCCCATCAACGTGAAATAAATCTTAAACAGGTTTCACTACAAACACAATCAATTACTCATGCTGAAATTCCACTGAGCTTTCGGTGTCATGTTTTGGAGGATACATGCTCATGATATATTAGGCTAAGATTAGGGGGGGGGCGATTCCTTTTGGTAGCAGACAATGTTTAAACATGTCACATTCCAGCTACACTACTTCTCCTTCATCTTGACCTAGGACTGGAACCATAAACTGTCTGGAGGTCCCCAATAACCTTCAAGGTCAACGAGAAGGTCATGGTGCTGGGAAAAGCCATATGGCTAGAGGTACATACTGGCAGACAAGCATGTCTTTCCAGTTTTTGTGCAAGACCTGTGGTCATTAATTCCGCGAGAGTAATGGTGCATTACAAAACAGTCAATTCAAATTCGTTCTGCGCTGTCCTTTTTTTCCTGTCTAAAGTTGCTTTAGCTTTGTCACATGAACATAAGCTTGGTCACTGTCCAGAACTACAATATTACTGGAAGAGGGAAAACCCTGGTTCTGAGGAACAGTGCGTGGAGGGGGGCGTGGGTTTGGGTGCTTAGCATGCAGACATGCTCGTGAAAATAATGGAGCGTTCCACATACCTCCCCTTGGATTGCAAATCCAAGCTGGGTTTGCAAAGCACTGGAGCAAGAACTAGTTTCCCCATGGCTGTCTTAGGTCAAAGAGTGGAAAACCCCAGTCATGTAACTCGCCAAGGCTGAAGGATGTATAAAAGTTTCACTCGTGTTCTAGTCATGCTCATGATCTCTCAACTGTCGAGGACGGTAACTTTCATTGGGAATCTCTGGTTGACCGCATCAATCAGTAGGCCGAAAAACACCCCAACCCCTTCCAAAAGGAGCATATCTGGTCTTCATTTAATATGGTGTTTTTTCATAATGTCTGCACTTCTTTCTCTTTCTGGAAAGAGCACGCAGTTTCCAACAGAAGCCAGAGTTAGATGAAGAGCTTTTTCAAAACATGACATGATTCTACTTGGTAAGACTGTGAAGTAAAAACAATTACGGGGACTAATTTCTGCTCAATGCAAGTTAAACTCAATCAACAGCAGCACTTGTGGCATAATGTTTATTCAAGACGGGCTCATTCTGAAAGCATAGCCCTATACACGTTTCTGGAGATCGTGAATTATGTAGCCTTAAGTATGTATGGCTGCATTTCGTTTGACCAGTTAGCTTGCCATGTAAGTCGGCGGATTTGAGATGCAAAGGAGATGACCACGACAACATGGTTCGAGTCTGATGAAGAACAGTTCCAGAAAATGGGAAAGACAGAAACAGAATCCAAAAAAATAAACAAGTAGATAACAGTGTGAGGATGTAGTAAAATCTGAAAAATGTGGTAAAAATCAGGCCTGGGCTTTTCTATTTCTGGATTGCTTTTTTAAAATTGTCGGTTGGCTTTAGGGAAGGTGTTGGGTGGGTCGATCTGCGCTTTTGAAAACACTATTGGTTGGGTTTAGGGTAGGAGGTGTGTGGTTCAGTCGATCGGTCAGTCACTGGACAGCGGCCTTTATGTGAGAAGTGTAGGCAAAAAAATGGCACTCGTGAGAGAAATTTGAGATCTCAAAAAGCGTACACAGCAGCCTCTGGCGGATTCGCGAAAACAAACTGCAAAAAAACATCGCTCCTGGGACGTATTTGGCATTTCTCCAGAAATGTAAATAGAGGTAATTTTTCAGAATGATCCTGGGTTGTGTTTATTACCACAAAATAATTTTCACACCAACAAAGAAAGTGAATAACAAATCTATGACTATAAATTGCTTACTGGTTCAAAGGAATTAAATTATTAATTAAATAATTAACAATAATTAACAAAAAATACAGACAAGCTGATGTTTTATTTGTTGTTGTAATCAGCATTCGGCCAATTGGATAGAATGTTGCTTTAAAAAGAACGGCTGTACAATTAAGAGATTGTTTTGATTATGTTTTGTTCATATTAGAGAGGAGAACTGCATAATACTGTGCCCTTTTCTCATTCCAGTCACAAAAACAACCCATAATTTCCATTCTCTGGTTTTCACACCATTTCTAGAAATGCACAACCATCTTTGTTAGCATGAACCAAATTAACCACATTACCCTTACGCAGAAAATGCAATAAAACCGCAGCTCAACTGTTTTCGTTGAGATGTTTACATTGATTACAAAAAGCATGTCATTCATTTAACAAAGCTGTAAAAAACTAAACATCTGCAAATCCAATGGCATTCATGTGAAGACATCTAAGAAATGCATGTCTTATCTCCATTTCTCTTCAGGTGCTAAACTGGAGCTTGGTACTTCAAGAACATGGGTTGCAAAATGAGATCCATGCATTTTGTGTTTTGGTGTCTTTACTTCATGCTCCTTCACTTGTTTTGCACAGCACAAGATGAGGACATGAGATTGAGTAAGCGTGCTTCTCTCATCTTCATTAGTGTATGTTGCATGAAGACTATTGACTCGGATAACATCACCTAATAATGATCCAATATTCATTGTGGCTGTCTTAATACTGAGCAATTGCAACAATTCCTGCAACTTCTTCAGGTCAATTTGATTCGATTAGCAACAGAGGGTCAATACTTGGATAAAAACAGGCATAGAAACTATAGGTCAGGGGTCACTAATCTTGGTCCTGGAGGGCTGGTGTGAATGCAGAGTTTAGCTCACACTTGCCTCGACACTCCTGCGTGGAGTTTCAAGTATTCCAAGTAACAAACCAGGGTTCAACGCTAAGGATTTTTTCTACTGGTCCGATCGGGCCAATGGATCAGTTTTTACTTGCCCTGCCAAAATTTTCACTGCCCCCACCAAAAAAAATAAATAAATACATTTAATAGCTATTTTATAGCCACATATATTAAATAATGTGTCAAAAATAATGTTTATAATTATTAAAATGATAAAAAGTATTTAAATATATTAAAATATAGGTCCCACTTTATATTAAGTGGCCTTAACTACTATGTACTTACATCAAAAAATAAATACAATGTACTTACTGTGTTTATAATGTATTTGAGAACACTTGTGGTGCTTTTGGTTTGGGATAGAGGTTGGGTTATGGACAGGTTTGGTGGCATGGGTAGGTTTAAGGGTGGGTTAAGGTGTAAGGGATAGTCAACAGTGTATTTACAAATGTAATTACAAAAGTTAACTACAGATGTAACTACATACATGTATTTAATCAAGTGTAAGTACACAGTAAATACAAGTATTTACACAATAAGTACATTGTAACAAACTATTAATACCTATGTAAGTACATATTATTTAAGGCCACTTAAATATATAAAAAAAATACATAACACATATTAAAAATATTTTTAAAATTTTAATAGTGAGCAAAATTATGTGTTTACAAAAGAAAAAGAGGGGCAACGCAATAGGTAGTGCTGTCGCCTTACAGCAAGAAGGTCGCTGGTTCGAGCCTCGGTTCAGTTGGCATTTCTGTGTGGAGTTTGCATGTTCTCCCTGCATTCGGGTGGGTTTCCAAAGACATGCGGTACAGGTGAATTGGGTAGGCTAAATTGTCCGTAGTGTATGAGTTTGTGTGTGAATGAGTGTGTGGATGTTTCCCAGAGATGGGTTGCGGCTGGAAGGGCATCCGCTGTGTAAAAACTTGCTTTATAAGTTGGCGGTTCATTCCGCTGTGGCGACTCCAGATTAATAAAGGGACTAAGCCGACAAGAGAATGAATGAAAACAAAGAGCGGTATGGAAAATGTGAAGGTATTTTATTTCAGTTTTAAATTACTTAACAAAAGATGGCCCCAATCGGGCCAGTAATGATCCCGTCTACTGTCCCAAGCGTCTCTCACACTGGCCCCGGGCCATTGGGCAGTCCTTATTGTTGAGCCCTGCAAACCTTGATTTCCTTGCTCAGGTGTGTTTGATTAGCTGGAGCTAATCTTTGCAAGACACCGGACCTCCAGAAACAGGTTTGCTGACCTCTGCTGTAGTTAATAGAATATCCCAAATATGTCCTATAAAGCGAGCAGCTGAAATGGTCAATAACACACTACAAACTCTCATCTTCATTCCTCAATTTCAGGTTGTAGGACAGCGCCAAGTGACTTAGTATTCATACTCGATGGATCATGGAGTGTGGATGATATAAACTTCGAGATTGTCAAAAAGTGGTTGGTGAATATCACCATGAGCTTCAACATCGGTCAAAAGTTCACCCAGGTTGGGGTGGTGCAATACAGCGATGACCCCTTCTTGCATATACCCCTGGGTAAACACTTCTCGAGCAGTGACCTCATCAAGGCCATGGAGTCTATAGAATACATGGGTGGGAACACCAACACTGGACGGGCCATCAAGTTCGCTAATGACAAACTCTTTGCCCTGTCTGAGCGAGGTCCGAATGGCATTGCGAAAATCGCTGTGGTTCTGACGGACGGGAAGTCACAAGATGAAGTGCTGGCAGCTGCGGAAGCTGCGAGGAAAAAGGGGATAATTCTCTTTGCAATTGGAGTCGGGTCTGAGACCGAAGAGGCACAGCTCAGGGCTATCGCCAACAAGCCATCCTCAACCTATGTTTTTTCTGTGAAAGACTATAAAGCGATCGCAAAGATCCGTGAAGTTATTAGGCAGAAGTTGTGCGAAGGTAAGTCTCAATGTAATGTCTCCAAGCTTTCATATACCAGTGGCTAGATCAGGGGTGGCCAACCCTGTTCCTGGAGAGCCACCTTCCTGCCGATTTCAGATGCTACCATATCAAACACACCTGAACCGATTGATTAGGACCTGAACACCACGTGATAATTACAGGCAGGTGTGTTTGATATGGGTTGCAACTGTAATCTGCAGGAAAGTGGGTCTCCAGGAACAGGATTGGCCACCCCTGGGGTCCGTTCTTCTTACGTGGATTACTCAGTTAGCTGGATTTGGATATTGACGATTTGACACGATCCAGGATCGTTTCGTTCTTCAAAGCTGATCCGAGAGTTGTTGTCATAGCAACAGATCTGCTAGGTCAAACCTGATCGAAAGCAGGTTCAATTCATATAAACAGGATTAGATCGGCTCAGTTCAAGCAAAGATAATACAGAAAGTATGTTCCCAATTCTGATATTTTCTTACAGTAGTAGTTATATACACTTGGGAAAATAAATTAAGTTATATATATTAATAAAACGTTTGCAATCTGCACCCTCGAAATGAAAGTACAAAGACTGCCATCTGGTGGTGCAAAGAAAAAAAACTTATTGATATGAACTTTTTAGATCGCTTTAGTACAAATTGTGTATGATAGAAATGCAGAATATGTGACTGTTTTAAAGCAATATTACATTTATGCAGTCATAAACATGTTTTGATAGTTAATATGACGGTGATTTGATGCTTCACAAAAGTTGCAGACGCCTTTACCAATATGAAAACGATTTTTTTAAACAACCAGTTATTCTTTACACTGATTAAAAAACGGCTACTATAGAAAAGAAAATATTTTCTAAATGTGGAACTAAATACATTGATTTGCATTGAAATACATGATGAATACTCTTGACACATGAAAGTGTAAAGCCTGCAGCTCACAACAAATGTGTAAAGTTATTGCATGTCATATTTAACAAATCGTTTACTGCTAATTTGATGTAATTTTGCTCACATGGATAATTGAATATTAATCAGATGATGTCATTACGCTGCTGTGCCAGCCTGATCTCACGAGAAAACGTAAGTATTTTACGTTTTGCCAGTTTAAAGGGCTAATTTGTACGAACTCATACGAGTTCAGTCGTACGAAATGGTATGATTTTAAAAAGGAGGCGTGGCACCTGACCCCACCCCTAACCCCAACCGTCATTGGGGGATAAGCAAATCGTACTAAATTGTACGAATTAGATCGTACGAATTCATACGAATTAGCCACTAAATGAAAAAGTTACGAATTGCCTTGAGATTGTGTTGGCTGTGCCGTCAGCCAATCGTTGCATTGCTGATCATGATTTCGAGGATCGATAGATCTGTCCTTCACAACACACGCAGCGATCTCAGATCAGTTCATCCAGACATTCTAATCTGATTTGCGAACTTGTTTGAAGAACCAAATTAGCGAGAGATCAGTTATCAAGATGAACAGATCCAGGATCTGCCAAATCATCTTAGATCATTTAAGCGAAGTACGAAGAACGGACCCCTGGGCTGGATTCTCAAATTTATTTGTGTAATTTCTTTCACTCCACAATGAAATTGCATACATTCTTGAGCTTCCGTAGGGGAGCAAGAGTTTGTTGCTTTACCATGTCATGTGCCAGTGGAGACGGGATCTCCAAGTTCGAGCCGCATGCATAATTTGGTCACAGTTTCATTCATGACTTACAACATCCAGGTGTTCTGAGTTCACCGAGCTGGCTGTAAATAGTCCATAAGTGTGAAATTAGGATCATGCATTGCTGAGGGTCCTTCAAAGATTGTGACATCAATCTCCAGCAAGCTTACAAACAAGCCAGTTTGATTGTTTGAAAGTTCTGCAAAGATCCAGCAATTCTGAAATGTTTATAGATTGCTAATCCAATTTGGCAGAGCCAAAATGTCAAGTTTGCATAGTTCCCTCCAACTGAAATTATTTAATTACTGAGGAATCAGCTGGATTTGCAATTTTGTCCATTGGAAATCAGAAGCAGCACAATATTAAGTGAAACAATGGCGGAAAAGCAGTTTTAAATGCCAAACTTGATCATCCACAACTTGAATTGGGTAGGAAGGATATTTCCCAATGCACTTTTCTAACAATGGATTACTCAGCAGCAACTCCACAAAGACTTGTTAAACGGCGAAAATAAAAACTGGAGTGCAATATAGCCATTAAGTAGGAAAAACTGCTCTCCATAAAAGTTTGCAAAGACTTCAGAAAGTCTTTCCGGACACTGGAAAAGTTAACGATTAAGACACTTTATGATAGAAGAGGTCATCTTTTGTCTGGTATTTGCAATGGCAGGGACATTCTTTAGTCGGACTGCATATTTGCACAATGTCCAGTGTCCCACGCCAAGATCTTCCTACAATTTTTTTTTAGACTACTCTCTAAGCCAAATAAAATAAACCACAACGTTCCAATAAATATTTAACCCATTCCAGTCGTTTTGTCCTCAACATATACGCCACATATTGTGGTAACCAACCAAAACCAAACTCAGAGAGATTACAGGCCACAGTTCATCATGTAACATGCATGTATTATTTTTCATACCTTGTTTTCTCTGTTTAATCCACTATAGAGACTGTATGTCCAGCAAAGATTGCAATCAATTCTCGAGATGAGAAAGGCTTTGACATTCTCCTACATCTCAACTTGGCTAAAAAAGCCAAAAAGACACAAGGATCGTTTTATGGCAGTAAAGCCTACCAGGTGACATCCCGAGATGACCTGAGTGAGAGCACTAGGTGAAGGCATTTCTGTTATCAAGGCTTTCCGGCTTTGCAAGTGTACTCTGTTTGAATTAAAACAACTTGTTCATCTTAATGTCCACAGGATGTTGTTTCCAGGTGGACTTCCGCCTTCCTATGTTTTTGTGGCTACCTTAAAGTACAAAGGCTCTGTGGCTATAGAGGAGTGGGACCTATGGCGGATACAGACTAAAGATGAAAAACCTCAAATGGCTGTTAGCCTCAATGGCCTGGACAGAACAGTGATGTTTACCACCACCACCAGCAAAACACCAAGCGGAACTCAAACTGTGGTCTTCACTAAATCACCAGCTAAGGTAAATACACAGCATGACAGAAGAGTTTTGAAGCAGTCATGCGCTGAAAAGATTATAATGGCTGCTCACCAGCATACAGTTTTTGATGGTTTGATCCTCGGTTGAAGTCCTGCTATATTAAATGAAAAAGTCCATGCTTCCTGATGCTTTATCAGCACTGATTAAGGGTGCTTTCACACTTGGTCCATTTGCCTGGAGACGATTGTCTCCCCCTGCCACCTCCTCGGTTGGTTTGTGTTCACACTGTCTTTTTTCCTTCTGAACCCCGGTTTGCTTGCGTCATCGAGCTGCTGTTTTGTTTACAGCCGTTCGCGGTCATTCTGCTTTAACAGAAGCTTTTGGTTTCGGACATAAAGAAAGCGACTCGCATCCATCTGCCGCAAACATTTTATAAACATTCAGAACATCACACAGTGTCTGCAGGAGCTGTTTTTGAAGGAGACAAGCAGACATCACTGTGTATCACTGTGTTTGCCCTGGCTCAGTCACACACACAAACACTAAAACACGAACAAATGTTACGAAAACGAAGGTGTGTTGTACAGTTGGAGGTTCACTACCGTTATTTAATACGATTGCATTCACATCAGAAGTGAACTGTACCAGAGTTTGCATGAACCGTAACCCAGACCACCTTTTCAGGCGGACTCGGGCACGGTTAACGGGTGCGCACCCGAGTTCAGAAGACACGTTCACTCTAGCTAAACGTACCGTACTATGATGTCTAACGAACCCAGGTGCGGACCAAAAGTGAATGGCTGGCTGGTAATTTCTTACACTTGAATGAATCAAAAACTGAAGTAGTAGTGTTTGGTCCTCCGAGTGTCTGTGAATCTACAATTAATAAATTAGGTTCGATCAAGCCTAAGGTCCACAGTCACGTAAAAAATCTTGGAGTTACTTTTGACATTGAGTTAAAGTTCGACAAGCAAATAAACTCAGTCGTCAAAAGTGGTTTCTATTAATTAGGGAACATGGCCAAATTGAAGCCTTTTCTTTATTTTAAAGAGCTGGAAACTATCATTAATGTTTTTATTATGTCCAGCCTGGACTACTGTAACTCTTTGTATTCTGGAGTTTCACAGGCATCAATAGCACGCCTGCAGCTGGTTCAAAATGCAGCTTCTAGGATTTTAACTGGGACAAAAACATGTTCTAGTATCTCACCAGTTTTATCATCTCTTCACTGGCTCCCAGTCCAATTTAGAATTCAATATAAGTTATTGCTACTTGTTTTTAAAAGTTTGACTGGTCTGGCACCGACTTACATCTCTGAGCTTCTTCACTGGCACACTTCATTGAGGCCAATCAGGTCCGAAAACACGTTTCAGCTAGTTGTCCCCAAAACACGGTTGAAATCAAGAGGTGACAGGGCTTTTTCTGCTGCAGCCCCCTGACTGTGGAATGGTCTGCCTTTACAGATCCGGTCATGTTCTTCACTTGGTGCTTTTAAGTCTCATCTAAAAAATCACCTTCTGTCTCTTGCCTTTGATTGTAATTAATTAATTTTAATCTGTTTTATATATTTTGCTTAATATTTATATATAGGTATAGATTTTGTATGCTGGTCATTTTGTAAAGCACTTTGGTCAACATCTGTTGTTTTTAAATGTGCTCTATAAATAAAGCAAACAAACAAACAAACAAACAAAAGTGCTAATGTGAACCCACCCTTAGTCTTGAAATTCATGCATCCCAAAGATGGATTCAGGATGAGATCTCAGACAGAGCATCCCTCAACTGCATTTAATGAACATTCCTGATAGACTTTAATGCATGATTCTTGAGTATTAAAAATATGTGCTCCAATAGTTGAGTGTTTTGAACAAAATTTGGAAACTGCCACTAAATGTTTACTGTTTAACATGAACATCATTGTCTAACGGTTTACTCATATTTTCTTATATTGAAAGGGATAGTTCAACCAGAATTAAAAATTCTGACATCAGTAATCCACCCTTTGATGGTTCCAAACCAGTTTGAGCTTCTTTTGTTGAACACAAAATAAGATATTTTGCAGAATGCTGGACATCCATAGTATTCGTTTTCCCACTATGGAAATAGTTAAAAATGTTTAGCTTTCTTCAAAAGATCTTTTGTGTTCGACAGAAAAAAGAAACTCAAAAAGGTTTGCAACCACTTGAAGGTGAGTAAATAGTGAGTAAAATGTCATTTTTAATCTCTTTAAAAGATGTAAACTTTACTAATGTAATCACTTTTATGAATTAGAAGAAGAGCAAAATCTTAATTTAGCTTTTTTTTAATGTATTGTGCAGAAACTATTTGATGAAAAATGGCATCAGCTGCGTCTTTTAGTGACAGAGGAAGACGTCACCCTGTATGTTGATGACCTGGAAATTGAAACCTTGGCGCTGGAGCCACCTGATGGTATTTTTATTAATGGGAAAACGCAGGTTGGGAAGTACGTCAGCAAAGAAACAACAGTACCTGTAAGTATATCATTGACTTCTACTTTTATATAGGCTACCATTGTTATTCTATTGTTATTACATGTTTTTTTTGTCAAACGTGGATACATTGCACAGGCTTTTGTTTGGAGTGGTGGTTCAGTGGTTGAACATTTTGCAGAACAAGTTTCAGAACATTTAAACATTTAAAAAAAAAGTGTCAATACAGTATGGAAATACAGTATGTACTGTTATCTCTGAAAGTATAGCAGTTCACCATTCTTACCAGACACAGGATATTAATGATTAAGGGGCAAAAAAAATCTAACCTGTAAAGAAAAACAATATATATATGTATATATATATATATATGTATATATATATATATATATATATATATATATATATATATATATATATATATATATATATATATATATATATATATATATATATATATATATATTTATTTATTTATTTAATTTATTTATTTTTGCGTAAAACGACTAGAAGACAATATCTATTGATTCACATCAATTCAACATCAATTTCACTGATAATAAGGCCCAATATAACTAACTGCAACCCAAACAAGATGTTATTACATTTTACAACAACATAAATCTATAATTTATAGTCATAAATATAACATGGTAAATCTGGCATGCTTTAGAGAATGATTTTTGTCTTCTGGTAATAACCTCTCAAACTTATTTTCCTTTTTGTCGCCACAGCAGAATGAACCGTCAGTGAAAAAACACCCATTTTTAATTAAAAGACACAAAATTACTAATGTACCTAGTAGACAGGGGCAAAACGGCAACTCATTACGCAATTTCACATAATTATTTCACACTTTGCTTTAAAATATTAAGATGATTATTATAAAAAAGTAGCACCTTAATGGTACTTAGTGTGAAGTAATTAATTGACAAAACAAAACTAATCAAATGAACAGCACCTTACACGGCGCGATTTTGGCAACAAATTGGTCTTCGACTTGTCAAAGGCTAAAATCTTCTCGAAACATCTAAAATAAAAATGAGAAATTCTAAAAAAAGTCTTTGATGGTTGGTTTGAATTTCACTTACAGCAAAAGAATGTCCTTTGCAATTCCTCCAATAACGCTATGTCACTGTCAGAGTGTTTGAGATGGTCTGGTACTAAGCCAGAAAATACATATCAGTGATTTCAATCACATAACACTTATTTTATATTTGAAACACTGAATTACACTTGAGTACTAGCAAAACATCCATTTATAATTCATAAAATACACCACTGTTGTTGTTTCTGACTAAGGGTGTCACGATCCTCCAAATCCTCGATTCGATTACATTTTCGATTCTAAAGGCACGATTCGATTCGATTTTCGATAATGAATAATTAATTAATTAATGACCAATTAATTATTTGTAGCCTACCTTTTAAACTACCTGACCTGGATGGTCTTTGTTTTACCCATAAACAAATCATACAGTAAATGAATAAAGGTACACACATAATTACCACCTGTCAATCACTTTTTCTGCGGGTCTCGTGAATAGGCAGTGATCTGTGTCGTTATAATGGCCTCGGTAAAAAAGATGCACAACCAACAGGAACCAGCCAACAGTATCTGAGGTGTTCGCTAAAATGACTAAGTACAAGTGAGTGAAAGATTGAAGCAGTCCTCTGACTGCCTGGACCTGCTGTCTCAAGCGCATGGCTGTGTGTGCGTCTGTGTCTGTGTGGTCACGTGATGTGCATTTTCAGAGGTAGAGAGGAAGGAGGGCTGCTCAGAAATGCTACACGCCACTGTAGATGTCAAATCGTTGTCGTTCTAAAATGCCATTTAAAAACAAAGACAGTGTAAACAGGGTCTGAGTGTGTACTTTTCCCCAGCGGATTTGCAACGGGGGCGGGCTGAGGATCGCGATGCCGGTGTTGTCTATCGGACGAACCGTACGTAATACGTACATAGCAGAGCTTGCAAAACTGTGTTTTTTTTGTCGACAACACGAACGTTGTCAACATAACTCACTGGAAATCCAAAATGCTTCCACACCGGCGACTTCATTGAAAGAGGAGAGGGTTTAAGCTCTGTCGACGGGTCTCCTGCTTCTGCAGTTCAACAAGCACTTCAACAAGCCTGTTTTTTTCCCGCTTGGCAAGCCGAGCTGACGTGACATGGGGGCGTGGCAGCATCGACGATTCTATTTTGTGATTCGATAATCAAAATTGAGCATAAATTTTGATCGATTTCGATTAGAAATCGAAATCGTGACACCCCTATTTCTGACATATCCAAGTGTGGTAGCATGTGTGTGCGTTTTTGTTTATGAATTCTTATTGTAGAAGTTAGCTTATGCTGAAAAAATATTAAAAAAAGCCATTAATAACATTTTATATTGTGCAATTTGGGTTGCCGTTTCTGTGTGGAGTTTGCATGTTCTCCCCGTGTTGGCGTGGGTTTCCTCTGGGTGCTCCGGTTTCCACCACAGTCCAAAGACTTGATGAACTAAATTGGCTGTAGTGTATGTATGTGTGAGAATGAGAGTGTATAGGTGTTTCCTAATACTAGGTTGGAGCTGGAAGGGCATCTGCTGCATAAAAGATATGCTGAAATAGTTGGCGGTTCATTCTGCTGTGGAGACCCCTGATAAATTTGGGACTAAGCCGAAGGAAAATGAATAAATTAATGAATTGTGCAATTTGTACACTGTCAAAAAAAATGCATAAGGCATATTTCAGCAGAGATTTGTGAGGTAACTCAACTTAAACCCACTCAAGTCCAGTACTTAGGTTAAAAGCTGAGCCTAACAATTAGTCAGTTGTTTACAGTATCTACAGTACATGCTTGCTTTTAGACAGAACAAGTAACTCGAAATGTCCATCCCTAATAAGTGAAGTTTATTCATAAACTAATTTCGAGAGGATCACGTGCTTATCATTTATCACGGCCGGTGTCGTATTTGCTAATCACTATCTTCCAATCATACGAGCCCTAAGCTACTATAAATAACCACAGTTTTCAGTTCATTTTATCTTCGCTTGGAAGAAAATCCTTTACCTTTGATCGGGCGGCACGGCGGCCCAGTGATTAGCACTGTGAGCCCCACAGCAAGAACACTGCCAGCCCTGGTCCCACCAGGCGGGTGGGTGTTTCTGTGAGGAGTTTGTATGTTCTCCCTGTGTCTGCGTATAGGTTTTCCCCGGGTTCTCTCGTTTCCTTCCACCATCCAAAGACATTCAACATGCATAACAATCAAACATTTGTCTAACTCCTTTTGTTCCCTTAGCTAAAACAGCCGGGGAGTTCTAAGATCCACGAAGCTCAGGCTCCCCTCTCGCTCTGCCAACGGGAGGAAGCCCCGGGCTCGAGGATCCCTTGAGCTCGGGGCTTTCTCCCGGGAGAGCATGCCAAACAAGCTTTTGATGGATCATCAGCTAAGTGTGAACACTTGAAAGAAACAAATGAATCAAAAATAGAGGTGAAAAAAAATGAAAGCTTGACATTAGATTTAATGCTCCTAATTTACGCAGCTAACAAAATGATGACAAAGCACATTTCACAACTTTATGAAAGAATGATGGCAGTTATTGGAGTATTTGTATGCGTTTGTGATCTTTCGCCAAAGAATAAACATAACATGGATCATTTTCAACATGTGCAACACAGCAGTCTTCTTGTGGAAAAGCAGACACCATGTCATGTTGACACCAAATGTGTTTTATATGCAACAGGGAGCTCCTTTCCCCTTCGCAACTGCCGCAGGCATCGACTTTTCTAAATCTACTCTCATTTTTTTGTCTTCCTAAACAGTTTGAAGTACAAAAACTCAGAATCTACTGCGACCCGGAGCAGAACAACAGAGAAACCGCCTGTGAAATACCTGGAGTTGTGAGTACCAGAATCTTGGATGTTTCTATTTTTGCCCTTTCAACTCCCTGCTAAAAAAACCAGCCTAGGCTGGTTGTCTGGTTTTAGCTGGTCGTCCAGGCTGGTTTTAGAAGGGTTTTGGCCACTTCCAGGCTGGTTTCCAGCCATTTCCAGCCTGGTCTTAGCTGGTCAGGCAGGAAAATGACCAGCTAAATCCAGCTAAAACTAGCTTGATCAGCCTGGTTTAAGCTGGACATAGCTGGTTTTGGCTGGGCTCCCAGCCTGCTAGGCTGGTCAAGCTGGTTTTAGCTGGTCATCTCCCAGCCTAACCAGCTAAGACCAGGCTGGAATTGGCTGGAAACCAGCCTGGAAGTGGCCAAAACCCCTCTAAAACCAGCCTGGTTGACCAGCTAAAACCAGCCAACCAGCCTAGGCTGGTTTAAGCTGGATTTTTCAGCAGGGCTATATTCCATGTATTAATGTCATATCGAGTTAAGAATGGCTTGATATTTGAACGGTTTGATTTCGCTTCCAGACAATTCTATAAAAACAGAACAGTAAAGCACAAAGGACTTTGTTCGTTTTGTTTGTTTATCTTTCGCGATTCCAATAATTCCCGTTCAATGTGTTTCGAGTGTGATCTAATCTGTTCAATTTCACCGACGAACTAGAGGAATCTTTTCAGGCTCAAACAGAGCATGATATTCGCTCAAAGAGTTTATTAAAAGTCAATCACGTATTTGCGTAACACGTCATTGTTCTCAAGTCACTAACTCAATCTGGCACTGATATCTCCTTCAGACTGACTGTTTAGAGATGTGGGCCATTTGTAAACACTGTGTGTGACCTCATTTTGCTTTTCTGCTTGCGCATGCTGCAATGAAGTCTTGCACCTCTAAGCTGTTTTTTCTGCCAATGCCTCTTCATGTATTTTGGCTCCTTTCATTTTTTAGGATGGAGAGGTATGTACTTTTGAAGATGGCTTTGCTCGCTTTGAAAAGTAACTGCTAGCCTCATTTTGAATTGCAGAGGTAAGAGCTGCCTCGTTTTTATATTAGAGTGTCTAACTCAGGGGTGTCCAGATTTGGTCCTAGAGGACCGTTGTCTTGCAGATTTTAGCTCGGACTTGCCTTAACACACTTGCAAGGATGTTGCTAGAAAGCCTGGTAAGAGCTTGATTAGCTGGCCCTTGTGCATCTGATTAGAGTTGGAACTAAACTTTGCAGGACACCGGCCCTCCAGGACCTAGTTTGGACACCACTAGTCTAAGCATTGTCTTAGCTGGAAAACAAAATCTGCCAGCAGCTTTGAGAATGAATGGCTGAATGATGCTGGTGTGCCAAAAGCATTCAATGAAACTGCCTGCATAAATGTATGAATACTTCAAAGAATATCATAGTATAGTATACTACCACAAAATCATAGTAGTATCTTGGTAGTTTTGGCGTATGACCGTATGATGCCTTAAAGTCAGCATGAAGGCAGATTGCCAAATAGAGAAGAAAAGGATCAGTATTTTATAAAACAGTAGCTATGTTTACATCCAAAGACGTGATGTAAATTTATTAAAACTGAAATATGGTATAAAAGACGTGCAAATAAAGCAGCGAATGAGTCAAAGAGAACAAAATCATCACTTCCTGATTATCTGGTGTCAAAAATAAACACGTCATTTGCTGTGGTAGGAGACGCTGCGTGAATCTTAAATGACTTGCACCTCAGAAGACAATGCTGACAAGCAGTAAGTGTGTGGTGGCGCTTAAAGACGCGGAGCACAGATGCTCTTTACTATTCTGGAGGTAATTAATAATATAACAACACTAATACTGAAATGAAACAGTAATCACATGACCTTTTTAATGCGCACACTGGAATTTGTTCTGTAAAAGCGTTTCCATCATAGTTCATGCACATTTTTTCTTATCAAATAAAATGTTTATTAGTTTATTTTCAAAATTGATGTGCATGTTGGCATTTCCAAACCACTATTTTTTTTATGCGAATATCTAAATATGCATAGAAATAGGTTGATGGAAACAACTAGTAAGACCAGTCAATTTTGCTAGGGTCGAAAGGGATAAGGGGCTTAGAAATCCAGCCAAAAACCACACCCCCCTATCCTCACCCCCCAAAAAAAGAAGTTCCAATTCACCCCGCTGAACATCCCCTGTGACAATAAACAATCTTTACATGTTCCTCCGGCCATTTTAGGTATTTTCATAAGAAAAAAGTCAATTTATAATCCAATGCTAACTGACATAGCATGTTACAGTAGAATATAGCTATAAAATAATACGCGAGATGCATGAACCCACTGTGATTCAACTATTACAGAAACAGATGTGACATCACATCTAGATAAATATGTCTAGATATCTATATCGTATCTAGATAAATATGTCTAGGTATCAATACCACATCAAGATAAATGTCTAGTTACCTATATCACTTCTAGATAAATATGTCTAGGTATCTATATTGCATCTAGGTAAATATGTCTAGATATCTATGTTGTATCTAAATAAATATCTAGATATCTATATTATATCTAGATAAATATGTCTAGATATCTATATCACATCTAGATAAATATGTCTAGATATCTATATTGCATCTAGATAAATATGTCTATGTATCTATATTGCATCTAGGTAAATATGTCTAGATATCTATATCATATCTAGATAAATATGTCTAGATATCTATATCACATCTAGATAAATATGTCTAGATATCTATATCACATCTAGATAAATATGTCTAGATATCTATATCACATCTAGATAAATATGTCTAGATATCTATATCATATCTAGATAAATATGTCTAGATATCTATATCACATCTAGATAAATATGTCTAGATATCTATATCACATCTAGATAAATATGTCTAGATATCTATATCACATCTAGATAAATATGTCTAGATATCTATATCACATCTAGATAAATATGTCTAGATATCTATATCACATCTAGATAAATATGTCTAGATATCTATATCACATCTAGATAAATATGTCTAGATATCTATATCACATCTAGATAAATATGTCTAGATATCTATATCACATCTAGATAAATATGTCTAGATATCTATATCACATCTAGATAAATATGTCTAGATATCTATATCATATCTAGATAAATATGTCTAGATATTTATATCATATCTAGATAAATATGTCTAGATATCTATATCATATCTAGATAAATATGTCTAGATATCTATATCACATCTAGATAAATATGTCTAGATATCTATATCACATCTAGATAAATATGTCTAGATATCTATATCACATCTAGATAAATATGTCTAGATATCTATATCACATCTAGATAAATATGTCTAGATATCTATATCACATCTAGATAAATATGTCTAGATATCTATATCACATCTAGATTAATATGTCTAAATATCTATATCACATCTAGATAAATATGTCTAGATATCTATATCATATCTAGATAAATATGTCTAGATATCTATATCATATCTAGATAAATGTCTAGCTTTCAATATTGTATCTAAATAAATATCTAGATGTCTATATTATATCTAGATAAATATGTCTAGGTATCTATATTGCATCTAGATAAATATGTCTAGATATTTATACTGGATCTAGATAAATGTCTAGATATTTGTATCACATCTAGATAAATATGTTTAGATATCTATATTATATCTAGAAAGCTAGTTTAATTTTCATTTTTCTGAATAATTAGCATGCATTTACATTGATATGAAGCACATTTTATTGATTGCAGTTATTTCACCAAAGCTACACACAATTTATACGGTGAAAACAAATATTAAGCTTCATCAGTAGTAAGAACTACTCAGTTTGGTGAAACAGTTGTATTATTACCTCATCAGCTTCAGCTTCTCAAAATAATGAATGAATGATGACAGTGCAGTGGCGGGAATTTTTTTTAACACCTGGCGTGTGACAACAGTCCCACTCCCACCTGCCGGTAGAACAGCCGACTATTTAAATACTCGACACAAAAGCTGCATTAAGTGTAATCCGTGTGATTTATGTGGTTATTTTAATTACTTGGATAACAAAATAAATGTTATACAACCTTTTTTTTTAAGATATTGCAAAAGATCAGGGGCTTTAGACTATACATCAAGGACCCCAAAGCCCCTCCCTCGCAACGCCACTGGTGCTATGAAAGAGCTTTAACAGTTTTTGTTGTCTTTCTCTCCATTACATTTCGATATTTCAGATACTAGGCTGTACAGCTGAATGAATAACAAATATACTAGCAATAAAGAGAAGCTGTATGCTGTTTTGTCACAGAATTTAGTTTTAACATAAAGATAAAATGACATGTGATGCTTTATGAGATGCAGCATAGTAAATCATTTTGGTTTGTTTTTTCAGTGTGCTAATGGACCAGGAGACATCGATCCAACCCCTGAGCCCTGCATATGCCCACCAGGGCCACCCGGTACCCCAGGAATGACGGTAAAATAGCCTGTCCCACAGCCCTTTAGTGCGTCTATACAGCAGAATAGCTTCTATAATCTCTTCATCGCATCAAAAGCCATTGCACTGCACGTAAAAGTCACAAAAAGGCAAGTTTGAAATTTATAAGGTCAAGCCTGTGCTTGAAAACACATGCTGCTTTTCAGCAGGTGATCACCGTAAAATGAACAACATTCCCAAATATGTTGAGAGACGGATCTTTTAACTGCATGTGCTCATTTAAGAGCTTTAGTACACGGCTGTACTATAATTGATATTAAATAATGGTGCTAAATCAATTTAATTTATTTATTTATATATATATTTAATTAGCATCAATTGGTGAAGGATTTAGCTTGACATGGGAAATGCATTTGCAAATGGACTTTGCTTTTTCATTTGAAATGTGGCAGTCACTGCGCGTTCACGAAAGCGGAAATGCAAACGGTAATGCGTGATTTGCATTGCATTTCGATTATGACACAATTTATGTGTCCACATATGGAAAAATCCTATTTGCAATTGCATTTGAACATTGTCCGGGATGTACTTCCATATTTACAGGTAGTTAACCCTTGTGTATTGTTCAAACTGACAACTCTTTCGTTATGTTTGTGGCTGTTTTTGCCCCATGACGTCCACTTATAATAACATTTTTGATTGTAAATCCAAATAATCATGCATTCTTGCTTGTTGCTGGTTGGAAAGAGGCAACATTTGTCATTTTTTACTGTTGATCATCAGTTTGCAGCATTAACACTTTATTTTAGATAGGCCTGTGCAAAATGGTTTATGGCTAGTAAAATGCGTGCATAAATACACTTACTATGTTTACTATGTTCTGAAAGCTGAGGTTTTTTTTTATTTTCTCAAACGTATCTAGGTAAAGGTACAAAGGTCTCTCTTACACTCACACTTTACTCCATATAAAGTTTTTTGCACTGCAACTGATGCTCAACAGTAACAAATGACAAATGTTGCCTCTTTCCAACAGGGAAAACCATCAACAATCAAGAATGCATGATTATTTGGCTTTGAAATAAAAAACGTTATCATAAGTGGACGCCATGGGGCAAAAACAGCCTTCCCAACAGGGAAAACCAGCAACAATCAAGAATCCATGATTATACAGTACGCTGTCATGGCTTTGCAATCAAAAAACGTCAATATAGTAAAAGTCAATTGGGGCAAAAACAGCCCCCAGCATAACAAAAGGGTAGTCAATTTGCCCACAGTGTATTGTTGAGTTTTTGGAAAAAATAAAAATAAAAATCCAAAGCATTTTCCCAAAATATGTGTCAAAATAAAATGCGTCATCAATAATCATGTGGCCAAGTTAAGCCTCAAAATCAACTCAGGGTGGATGAACACAACCCCAACAGCACACAATTTTGTAACAGAATATTATTTTGCAATAAAATATGTCAGTATATTTATATTGATCATTTAATCACTTCGCTATAGGGAGAACGGGGGAAAATGGGAGATCCGGGTCAACCTGGTCCAGCTGGTGCTGATGGTAAGCCTGTGAGTACTACACAGTTTAATACAACCTCAAATTAACGTGAGCACATGTCGAGTTCAGTGAAGTTTCCAGAACATGCGTTAAGAACTGGTATTCTTATCATTTCAGTATGTATTAGGGTACATGATGGTATTTCTGGTGATATGCGGCATTTGGATCTAAAGCTGCTGCTCTTTGGGTTGCTGTAATAACAACAAATATAAAATGTTGTCCACAAGTGTAAAAGCATTGACGAAGATTTTTATCATTTTAAGAAGGGCTGCAGGATATTGGAAACAACTGATATTGCAATATTTTAATTGTCTGAGATAAATATTGCGATATGGGTATAATATAGCACTATTTGATAGTTTTCTATAGAGTTTAACAGTATTCGGGTACAAAAATTACAGAATCACAATGCGAAAAAGGCTTTTCTTAGCTTGCTTTGTCTCGTTTCCAGCCCAAACATATAAAAATATTTTAACCTCTCTTTAAATTTTTCCTTTCAAGGTTTTCCTTAAAACAAACACAACTCAGAGGGGCAAGCAAATAATCTTGTTTTCATATTAAAATTTAGATATTTGTTATTAATATTAAATGTTGACTGTTCCTGGGGTTCGAACTGAAATAGGGAAGCGAGCCTTCAGTCATGCAGCCCACCTCATCCTGGAATACTCTTCAGTCTGAACTAAAAATGTCTGAGCTCATTCCAATTACATCGTTTCGCTCTATCCTTTTTAACAAACAATAGTCCATTTCTCAATGTATGTGTTTTTAAAATATTTTAATGTGGTATAGCTGAGCAACTAAACTGTATTTTTATATTATCTTAATTTTCTATTTATTATTAATATAATAATAATTATTATTATTTCATAAGTCGTGTGTTGCAGACCTCTTGGCCAGGTCAACCTTTGTGAATTAGATTATCTTGATCTCTGTTATTTGTATATATATATATATATATACTTTAATCTGTTTAGATAAAGAAACATATACATACATACAGTTGAAGTCAGAATTATTAGCCCCCCTTTGAATTTTTTTTTAATCTTTTTTAAATATTTCCCAAATGATGATGTTTAACAGAGCAAGGACATTTTCACAGTATGTCTGATAATATTTTTTCTTCTGGAGAAAGTCTTATTTGTTTTATTTTACCTAGAATAAAAGCAGTTTTACATTTTTTTAAACACCATTTTAATGTCAATATTATTTGCCTCTTTAAGCTATATATTTCTTTTCGATGGTCTACAGAACAAACTATCATTATACAATTACTTGAATCTACATTTAAACAACCTGAAAACTGTATAAAGCTTAAGAAATGTGAAATGTTTTGATTTTACCATAATATTTTTATTTTTTGTTTTCAGTTTGTACACATTGAAATATTGAAACATTTTACAAACATTTTACAACAATAACCTTGTTGCATTTACAAATTATACAAAATATAAGGATATATATATTTACAATAAAACTAAAAGCAAACAACAAACAAAAGAGCAAAAAAAAAAAAAAACTTAAACTGCTCTTTTTGTCATTAATGGTAATCTATTCAATCATGACAATCATAAGGAAATATGGCATTTGGCATCATTTTCCAAACTAAACAAAAAGAAACAACAACAATACTTGTAAGTAATGAAAAAACTAATTTTATATTATAAAATAATTATTAAAATGGCTTCTAAAAAAAAGTCAATGGGCACCAAACAAAGTACTGTATGGCATATTTGGGGAAAACCCTTTTTCTAACCTACATTCGTGTAAAGGTCAAGTCACAGCAAGACTTACTGTGTAAATAAACAGAGTGGCCTTTGATAAACTATAATAAAACTCATGTCCTGCCAGATGCACTGAAACCTTCCCCATGAAAACATGTAGCAGAGAATCATGCAACATTCTCACGTCAACAATAATTTTAATTCAAAATCAAGTCTGAATTTCAAGAACCAGTGGGGTTTATTTTATGGCTCAAAAAACAAAGACATTAGTGTCGTCGTCCAGCTGGAGTCTGCACAAATGGTTCATGTAGGCGTGTACAGATTGCACAAACTAATAATAAATTGCAAACTCGAGGCACAAATATTCAAGATGACCTCTTTTTCCCCATTGCAAGTTAAAATTAGTTTTCCTTTCACAGCAAGAACAGCATAGTTAATTCATATTTAACCCTTTTAAAAAATAAAAACATAATCAACATCAATCATAAAATCAACATAAACATTTAAAAATGAGTTGAAATGTTGTAGTTTGTATTTGTTTTGTTTGATATAACTTATTTTCATTTAAATGTGTTATCGTTCTATTCTTAAAGATGATTGGTGTATATATGTTTACGATTAAGCGACTAATGTTTTAATCAGTAAATCACAGCAGGCGAATGTTAACATTACTTTGATTAAGCTTGAACTTGACTTAGCCAGAGAGTTAACCTGCCTCGGAGCAGGCTAGTTTCCCAGCATAAGTTGCCATTGTAACTGAGCTTAAACTATCGTAAATTTGATTTATGAAACCGAATCCGCTATTAATAAACCTGACTTACCAAAATAAGCCTGGCTGATTCTCTAAGCTTGGTTTATCGAACATGCTCCAGATCTGCTATTGAGTTAACCTGACTTATCTGAATTTTGAGTGTGCTTATTTATCTTTGAAACAAGTCACTGAGTAAACATGTGGTGGCATCCACTGTTTGAGTGATGTTAACCAATCATTCGTTGCACTGTATGAGTGATGTTAACCAAGCTCTAAGGGGGACCTTAGATAGATAGATATAGTTAGCAAGCTCTTTTTTTGAGGTGTGCTTTGATTTCAACACATTTTGGACTGGGAAATACATTGAGTAATGCTAATTTGATTTTGTTATTTTATAATGACTATGACATTTGCATGACTGCGAGTCAGACTGATATGAGATGTCATTTCTTCATTAAAGGGTGTGCCAGGATTTAGAGGAAGTCCTGGCATTCAAGGCTCTCCTGGCATTGAGGTATGGATGCATGCTTCAGAAATGGACATTCCCTATCAAACATCATGCTGCACTTGACCATGCTGTTTATCTGTGTTCGGGCAGGGGCAACGTGGAGCTGACGGACATAAGGGGGAAAAGGGAAGTCCTGGAGAAGCAGTAAGGAGCGTTTTTCATTATGAAAACATATGAAGCATTTATATGATACAGCAAAGACATTAATATCGGCAGTTCTGATCTTCATTCCCACACAATTTGCATTTATTGTCACACATGGTTTAGTTCATGCAGCTTTCTACTGGGGAGATTTGTTAGGTAAAGAGAGCATGCAAAATGTGCAGAGGCGTTGGTATTCTCGACCAATCTCCAGGATGAAAACCACTGATCTACGTAGCTACATTTACACACCACCAAATAATCCTTTAGCAAATGCACCAGCAATTTAATCCAACTCAAAAGGCCTCATGTACACTCAATCGATCAGGGGTGCGTTTCTGAAAACCATCATTAGATAACTGAGGTTGCAAGTTGTGTTGTTACAAGCATAGTTTGTCGATTTGGCATCGATTTGGCACTTGTACGCTTGCAGTTACACCTGTAGAGCTGTAGTTGGAATCATAGTCCCTGGTTGTGTTTTATTCACAGTTATCCTTTATGCCCTATTCCTTTCGAACGTCCAGCATTAAACTTGGAATAATAATAATAATAATAATAATAAAAAACCTTAAAGTCATCACTCTTAGGTGTAATTTGCTTTCAAAGTATTTTTACAGTTCTGTTTCAGCGATCTTCTTATTGACAATTGCATCTGTAGTGCATTTTTACACAGCCGTGGCTCATGACGAAAGCTATACTGTAGGTGACCAATTTTAAAAAGCGGAATTTACGTCTCCAAAGCTTCTGAAAACAAAAATATATAGCATACGTTGATGGTTTTAATTTAAAGCAGGTTATTTGTTAAGAACTGTATCACTATATGACATGGGTGTGCTGGTTAGAACATTTCTGCAGTGGTTTGCATGTGTCAACTTGTAAAAGTCTTTATTTACAATCTGACACATTCAAATTTGGACTTTTACAATAAATAAAAAAAATATAAATAAACAAAATCCCAATTAATAATAATAAAAAAAATAATAATAATCATTATTTTTATTAAGTAGGATTTTTTTCATTTCTTAATAAATAGCTTACTATTACAACGATTAACAATTATGATTTATATATGAGATTAGAATACGTGTTAGCTAAGTGGTTTTATGTTTTAGAATAGAATACTGAAAACTCTCAATAATATTTGTAAAAGAAACATAGGCAGTTTATGTGCCGTTTATACATTTCAATTAATATGTTAAACGTGTGCATGTTTTTACCAAAACTAGTATTAGATTTTTTTTAAATGTGTGTGCTTGTAAATCAATATAATTTGCACAAAAAGTTATGTTTTTTTCCCTTTTAAGATGTTGTCATTTCACACCATTTAGAGCGTCATTATGGACGTTTTACCTTATATCTAACGACAGATCTGTGACAGAGAAACTACATCTCTGTAGTCTGTCACTACATCGTTCTTTTCCCAATTGATGTGTCGTACTATCATAGTTCAGCCATGTGTTAAGTCAATGTTTGGGAAATGCACGCCTAAGTGAACTCTATTCAAATGAAGTTGAATAGATGTATAATAGGTGTAGACCTTTCCTAATCCAATGGAGTGGACATGCAAGTAGAGATCTGCGCGGGACTAAATTTTGAATCTCGCTCCCACCCGCACCCGCCAGGTTTTAGCCCCGTTTTCTGCCCGCCACGCCCGATCCCGCTAAACAGCGGGGGAGATCAAAACCGACAATCACCCAGCTATACAGTCCAGACAGCCATAAACACACACACAGCACCAAGCACAAACACAGACAAAGCTCTCTCTCTCTCTCATACGCGCGCGCACTAACACACACACAAGCACCAAGCAGACACACAGGCGTTTGCTGCTATATCAACTCAAAGGCTTGTAATACCATGTATCAAGTACCAATGTAATACCAAAAAGTTTTATATAAAGGTATATAAATACTGAGTCGCGCCAGCTCCAGGCCGCAGCGCACATTACTCTCGGGCCGATTCCGGCGCGGATGCGGCAGCGTCGGCTCGCTTACGGCCGCCGCATCTGACCCGATAAATTCGGGCCGGAATCGGGCAGTGAGTCCACGAGCATCCAGCCTGAGTCCGGCAGCCGGAGCCGGGCCGAGTGGTAAGTCTCCGGCAGGCGAGAATCTAGCCGGAACTGGCCCGAGTGTGTGTGTGTGTGTGTGTGTGTGTATATGTGTATATATATATATATATATATATATATATATATATATATATATATATATATATATATATATATATATATATATATATATATATATATATATATATATATATATATATACACACACACACACATCTCTCTCTCTCTCTCTCTCTCATTCGCGCGCACGCACTAACATACACACAAGCACCAAGCACACACACACTCACACACACAGGCAAAGCTTTCTTTCTCTCTCTCATTCGCTTAGCAATATCCGCGATATTGCTAGACAGCCCACTCCCGTCCCAAATTAAACCTGTTACCGACCGCTCCCGTGAGTTATTCGGAAATTTATTCCCGCGCCGCAGAAATCTGGTCGGGTCCTGCGGCGCCCGCGGGACAGCCGCGGAAATGCAGACCTCTACATGCAAGTGTTGTTGATTGAGTGATTTAGAAATGGCATAATTACGCATGGAAAGTAAATTGAAGCTGCTGTTTTTGTAGAATGAAATGCCATAAATGTCATGTACTTCTGAAATTCACTCTGTGAAGGGGAGCAGAATAATGTCCCATCAGTCCTCACTTCATAATCTGACCCAGGTGACTCGTTTCGGCCATAACAATGAGCAATTTACGGCTTGGTAAAGTTAAGCAGCAAGGCACAGTTTCTCGTTCTTGTTGTCTCCTAATCTGGACCAAAAATGCATCCATTTAAACTCAATCAGTTTATCGAACTTGCATGTGAACACTGTTTTTGATTCATCATTGACTCAAATCTAATCACAACTCACCTGGATGTTGCCTCTGACTCCTGGTCTCCTCATTTCTCAGTCTTCTCGTCTCCTGGTTTCTCCTGCACTTCACCCATTACCTCCAACCAAAGACTTTCAGTCTGGACAGGCAGCATTTTATACACCTATTTATTATTAAAGTTCAGAGAAATAACTCATTTATCTGAGAACAGGAGTTTCCCTAAATGAAACAGTGAAAGTAAACATTCGAATGAAAATCTTAATAAAGACATAAACACATTAAGGGTTGCTAACCAATCAGACAACGTCTCTCAGAAACTTTGTGTCACAAGAGTGTTTTGGCAATGATGATTGTACTTAGCATATGTATGAACTTAATTCATGTGGATGTATAACTATTTCCGTTTAAATGACTGAAATCTTTTGTGTGTGTTTGTCTTTAGGGTGACAGAGGTATTCCAGGTTTACCCGGGCCACCTGGTAAAACAGGTGAAAAGGTCAGTTTTAAGTTTCAAGTGTTGTTTTATACTTAATATATAAATTAAATAATTTTACTGAACTTTGTTGCTGATAGTAGAACAATGGGTTACAATTAATTATTGGTGCTCAAAATATCTTTCCATTTACACACACTGGCGACTTTGAAATCTGGCCATTCTCCTCTGACCTCTGGCATCAACAAGGCATTTGCACCCACAGAACTGCCGCTCACTTGATATTGCCTCTTTTTCAGAGCATTCTCTGTAAACCCTAGAGATGGTTGTGCGTGAAAATCCCAGTAGATCAGCAGTTTCTGAAATACTCAGACCAGCCCGTCTGGCAGCAACAACCATGCCACGTTTAAAGTCACTTAAATCCCCTTTCTTCCCAATTCTGATGCTCGCTTTGAACTGCAGATCGTCTTGACCATGTCTACATGCCTAAATGCATTGAGTTGCTGCCATGTGATTGGCTGATTAGAAATTTGCTTTAACAAGCAGTTGGACAGGTGTACCTAATAAAAGTAAGGTGTAATGGGCTATTTAGGTTAGGATTAATCTGATTGGTTTATCAATGATTGCAGATGAGAGACCAGCCACGATTAATCATTTAATGTGCTCCTCTTGAAATTATGGTGCTTTACAGTTCTCCACAGTTATAACATTGCCCAAAATCATCATATCATGACATTATCACAATGTAGTAAAATAATTACAACAAATGATGACACTTTGAAAACATGGGGGAACTCAATGGCCAACATATGCATGTATATTAGTCTAAACACTAAGATAAAATAGAATTAAAATAAAATTATGATACTTGGTGCTTACCTGTACTTCTGCTTATCATGACGGATGAGTCTGCATCTTCATGAGCAGGCTTCAGTTCTCCTAGACAACAAGTATTTACCATCATTCAATGTTTGAGGCTAGAAACACAGCACTGTTTAAATGTTATTCAATAGTGTGTATGCTAGGTGTTTCTAACATTTCTTATGTAAATTTAATAATAATAATAATACTTAATTTAATAATATTTTATTTATGATGCACTTCTTACACTCAAAGCACTACAGTGTATAGAAACAAAATAAGAATAAATAAAAAAAATCTTAACAATCTTGCATAAAATCACAGTAATAAATCACACCACAATAATCAGTAAAACAATAATAAAACAAAATTACTAAATAAGTTGCACTGGAAAATCACAAATTAAATGCTTTACTAAAAACGATGAGCCTTAAAAAGTTTCTCAAAGCAATCTTATGAATTTAAACTTTCTTAAAGCTTACATTTATTAAATATTTATTTAATATTTAATACTAGATAGCATCATTGAAGAAAAGCTTGATGTAAACAAGATAAGTGATCCATTTAATGTGTTGTTAGCCATGTGTTGCTTGTGGTTTGCTGATGTTTACCTGCATGGCGTGCGAGTTTGCATCTTCGTGAGCATGTTGCTTTCTTTTGGACAAGTCTGGACCATCCTTCGGTGTTTTAGTCTAGAAATACAGTACGTTAATGTTTAAATGTTGTAACATTTAATATTGTGAATATTCTGGATGCTACTTGAGGTCAATAACCGTCAGTTCGCTTAAAAGCAATTTTATAATAAAAGTTAATAATTATAATATTTAATCAAGTACTATATTTTCTGTATAATATCGTGAAATAATGGGAAGACTTACATATGAGTGATTAAAGACCCATCACAGGGGCTGCTAGCGTCAACGTAAACCGTTGACAACTTGCGTCATCTTTACGCACGCCTCACAAACCCCGCCCTCCAAAGACACAGCAGCCAATCCGACGTCAGTAAACTCGTGCCAGTGCATGAACTGATTTCTGATTCGCTAAAACTAATTTTGCGTCTCTTACAGGTAAAATCGACGCCAATTTTATGCATCAATATTTCAGCGTCTTCATTTTAAGCTATTCTAATATTTATTATAATATTATTAGAATTATTTTAAATAATTCTAATAATTTTTAATAATGTTTTGTTCTTTTCTAATTACAAAAAAATCGGACTATACTTCTATAATAATAATAATAATAATAATAATAATAATATATAAACTTCATTAGAAAGAAAGAAAGAAAGAAAGAAAGGAAGGAAGAAAGAAAGAAAGATTGCAGCTGCCTATTTGTTTGGCATCCATGTAGCTTTGTAAGTGATTTTGAAGTGTTTCTCTGTTGTACTGTGAACTTTAAATGTAAGAGCACACTTACACTGTAAAAAATGTTACTTAGATCTAACTTATAAAAAGTGAGGCAAGTGGTTGCATCGGACGTTTTAGGTTGATTCAACTTCCAGCCTTTTTTAAGTATTTTAAACACTAAAACATTGCTTAAAACAAATGCAATAAAATTAAGTTGAGCCAACTAATATTTCTAAAATTACTCAAATCAGATAAACTTACTTTTTTTGTTAAACTTAACTTACTTATACATTGCTATATGTTGACTGTACTCATTTTAATTAAGTATTATGAACTTAATGATCTAAATAAAATTAACCATGCATATGTCATTTAAAACTAATTTAATTGACTTCTGGCTGTAACCTCAGAAAATAAATCTTCGTTTCTATATTGTAAGCACAATATACACTAGTAAAAACAGATAAACAGACTTTCCTGTCAATAACAATTAAATAAGAATGGGAAGATGGATTAAAGACCATAACATGTATTCAATATCAATCGATGTTCCTTTTAATAGTGACTACAAAATAGGCCATTAATGTGGCTACACATACACAATACATAAATAAAAACATTAATAATACCAGATCCTATTGAGAAATCATCCAAGGCAACTCAGTGAGGAGATTTGCATATTTTGATAAAGATTTAGGATGCATAATGTCCAGTCCCACAAAGAGTCTCTAATATATCTCAAATGTATACAGTTTTGATGGATACTTGAAGTCGAGGACATCGGTAAGTCCAAACAGGAGCCATCATGCATTTGACAGGTTTGGCAAACCTCTGACAGTCCTATGATAATCCAAACTGTGTTGGGCTGATGGCAAATTTTTCCCGTGGGCAGCCGCATGCACCTCTGATTCCTCACAACTCTATTGGTAGAGACAAAAAGAAACAGGAGTTCAGGTGGTTGCTACCAAACAACATTAAATAGCTAAATACTGAATAGGAAATAACTACAAGTGAAGTTACAAAAGTCCAGTGAGAATGATGCATGGATGAAACACCTTAGTTTATCAGTTAAAAATTACCTTAGTTAAAATTACCTAACTTCTATTTAAAAAATAAAAAAGGTTATAGAGGTTGTGTAATTACATTATTCCAGGTGTTTTTAGTTATCAAATTTTAAAGAAAACTGTGATTTTACTCAGTGTAACAGTGCATGTCATTGTGTTTTCCTGTCAATCAAAGAATTGTTAAAATTTAGGTATTACATTTTTTGTTTATTTTGGCAACTTATAAAGCATAAGAATGTGTATTTAATTTAGATATTAAAACTGTTTGAAAATGGCTATATGAAAATTATAGAATACAAGTTCTATAATTTAAATGTCATCTTCATTTTGCACCAAACTTTGCACGTCATAATACAAATTTTATTAAATAAATAAATAAATACATTGCCATTTTACACATTACATTAAGGTTTACATTAAATTTTAGCTAAAGCTACATTAAATTTGAAGAAAAAGTCAATTAAATGTCACTGGCAAATGACAGTTCAGTGATTCAGTGTTATCAGTTAGCTTTATTGAAAGACTGACAGATAATAAGAAACTGCATTAGGATATTTTTATACTGTTTTTACTGTTGCACACATAAAAAAAATCTTCAGATATCAAATGTAAGTTAATTCTATGGAGCCCACTATTGTTTGCAATTTTACCAATGTTTTACTTGCCTGCAAATAATTATAGCTGTAGTTGTATCTAATGTTTTTCTTACCTGGATGTGAAGTTTGAAGATCCACAGGTAACAAAATCACTTTGGTATCTAAAGACCAAGAACATGCATTTTAGAATGAGGTGCAAACAATTTAAATGGTTCTGTAAACATCAGTAGTAAATGTAATTTAAGTTAAAATAAATTGTAAATCTGTAATTTATTCACTATGCAGCATTAAAAAACTTATGGACTAAATCTCTAAAACACAAACTTTAAGTTATACTTTCTCTTACGTTAAACACACACTACTTAACTGTTGCATACGTTTCTGCATTTAATATCCATCCTTAATGTGCTGCTATAACTTAGGTGAGCTAACTTTAGCTAAGTTAGCGCTAGCAAACTGAACCCCCACACCCCGACCGCCCACCAGTGACCTTGTTAATCGGTTCTGCAACGTTAGTTATACCTACTAAGTGTTTTAAAACTACTTTCACTATTTTTTCTCAATAATATCACTTTTAATCGTTAGCATAAACTAGCGTTGGTTAGCGTTAGCCAACTTAGCTTTCCATGTGAGAGCAGTCTAACTGTTAACATACCTGAGGCTACAGTACAATTTACAAAGCTAAAAACCTCACCTGCCTAGCGAAGACAGCAGTTTTGCATGACTTTACAATAATCATTCGGCTAAATTTGCAACTTACCGTGTTAATCAGATCCGCTGCTGGGAGCAGTTAATGTCGACCATTGCAGAAGCTGCGTCTGCCTGCTAAATCCCGGGCAATGAAAAAGGAGTCACGCCAAACTATTAAAATCACGTTTTATGAACACCTGCCCACATCGACAGCTGCTCTAATAAATTGTCTGTGTCAACTCACTTTTATAACATTTATTCTACACAATAACCACGTAAAAAAATCTACTCAAATAAATTGCATTAGTTTTATTCAAAATATACAGTTATATAAAAACTGATATATTTTAAGTAAAGAGGAAGCAAATTTAATTTTTTTGGAATAAAACAAATAAAATTAACTAGATTGCAATTATTTAAAGTAGATAGAACCAACTTTGTGAGTGTAGCACTTTTTACAGTGTATTATTTAATTTCAACCATTGTTTTTTTAACCTTAATGATTGTTTGCTTTCTCCTTAGGGGTCCGCTGGTAATCAAGGCATACAAGGACCACCAGGAAAAGATGGGCAAACGGTATTAAAATTTTCTGCTTCATTTTATAAACTCCAAACAGAGCATAAAGCTTCTCGTTGTTTTTATATCCAGCTCTTGCAGTCCTCAAAACAGTTTTCTTATGTCGGTTGAGACGAACGTTGAGCAGTAATGCTTTGTAGTCTTGTTCTGAGACTCTTTGTGTAAACAGAGGCTTTTGCACAGGCTCTCCGTTTTCCTAGCCAACCTCATATCTGTAATCCGTCTGGAATAACAGCTAATGAACTGCTGGAGCGTTCCCTGCGTGATATTAGTTAGGAAATAAATCCCGGTCCTGAAAAGTATTGATATCATCTTGGATTGAAACATGATGTACTTTGTGTTCAGCTAGATGATGTTGATAAAAGTAACAATAGATTTCACAAGTCAAGTCGTTCTACTACACTCTCATGAAAAAAGGTACACGGTGGTACAAATAATGCTCCTTAAGCAACAGTTTTGTACCTTTGCAAAAGTTGTACCTTGCTGCAGCCAGGATTCTGACCAGAACCAGGAAATCAGAGCACATCACAGCATGTCCTCAAGTCTTTACACTGGCTCCCAGTTACATTCAGAATAGACTTTAACGTATATATAGCTACTAGCTATTGTTACTGTTAGTATTATTAAAGTAATGTATAGGAGCTCAATTCATTACAGATTTGCTCACTGAATACAAACCTCACTCAGATCTTTAGGATTAAATAAACTAGAAATTCCAAGAGTTCAGTCAAAGCAGGGTGAATCGGCCTTCAGCTACTAACAGCGCCCCCTGCTGCTGGAA
>NC_141033.1:1760000-1842500 GCF_052040795.2 Danio rerio
GCTTTTGTATAATGTTATTATTATTAGCAGTATTATTTATTATATCCATATTTATATTTGTTTTATTAAAAACAAGCTTAGATTTGCCCACCTGTCAGGTTTTAGACCATATGGGGCACAGCATGTGTTTTAGGATATAACTCAGGTTTTTGAGCACACTTTGTTATTATTGTTCATTTATTCGTTTGCTGGAAATTAGAACTGAATTTAGAAATAGTTTTGAAACGAATATTTGCGCTTAACAAACTAAATTAATTATTTATAGACTAATTGATGTCTGTGTAAAGGTTTCCCTATCCAAGAGCGAAAGTGAAAGTAGATCCATCATCTCTCATTCTCACGCAGTAGATGCTCTGTTTAACACTTTTCTGTTTTTTTTTTGAAAAAGGTGAGGCAGTGGCGCAGTACGTAGTGCTGTCGCCTCACAGCAAGAAGGTTGCTAGGTCGCTGGTTCGAACCTCGGCTCAGTTGGCGTTTCTGTGTGGAGTTTGCATGTTCTCCTTGCCTTCGTGTGGGTTTCCCCCACAGTCCAAAGACATGCTGCAGGTGAATTGGGTAGGCTAAATTGTCCGTAGTGTATGAGTGTGTGTGTGGATGTTTCCCAGAGATGGGTTGCGGCTGGAAGGGCATCCGCTGCGTAAAAACTAGCTGGATAAGTTGGCGGTTCATTCCACTGTTGTGACCCCGGATTAATAAAGGGACTAAGCCGACAAGAAGAAAGAAATAGGTCTGAAAAATATCTCATAGTCTTTTGTTTTAATATCATTCAATAAATAAATTGTTTAAAAACATAGCTAATAAAAATAGCATTTATATCGTAAGAGATACTGTTATAGCAGTACTCACCAACAATATCCAATATCCAAACATTTTCCAGTGTCGTGCAGCCCTGACACAAATGCATTGTCTTCGATCTGCTTCAGAACTCAGATTTTTACATTGGAAATCAACAAGCGGTGATCAACACAATGCAAAATCTGATTATAAAGCAGAAATGTCTGTTAAAAGATATTGCATGCGAAATTAATCGTCATTATTTACTCGCTCTGTTTAAGGTTTTTGTTAAACCCATTTGTCTACTGTTCAAATTGACTACCCTTTATTAAGTTGGCAGTTTTTGCCCCTTTGACCTCTGCTTCAAGCACATTTTTTGATCGCAAAGCCATGATACCAAACAGTCATGCATTCAAACAATCTGCCAATGGGGTAAGCAAAATTATCTTATTTCAAAGCAAAATATTGCACTTATTTGTGTGTTCAATAAAATAACATTATTAAGTAGAGTTCAATAAAGTCATTTATTGGCCTGCTCTGCATAGAAAACTGGTCATCCAATGTAATGCACAAGTTAGTTTTTACTCTGCACTATGTCTTTTTCAGTGACTTGACAATTTATGTCCTCAAAGCAATGGAAGGTACTTTCTGCAACAAGTTTCCATGTTCTCTTTAATGGTCCCTGTAGAACAAACTCAGACCAAACATCTGCTTCCGCTTATCGTGGAAAATGCACCATGGCTTTGTTGGATATGCTAAAATTGTAAAACATTGTTTGTTTTGCTGTTCATTCATAAACCACAGGACCAGCTATTTTCATATTCAACCTCTCGAGAGACCATTTAAAGTATTACTAACACTAGTCTGTGAAGAGTAAATCAATATAGTGAAGTGTCCACAAAAAGTATATCAGCTCGCTAATTACACTGCAAAAAAAAAAAAAAACGCTTGTCTTGCTTCTAGTCTAAATATCTACCAATGCTGAAACTAAGAATAATTTTATAGACGTGCAAAATATCTTGTCTTGTTTTAGAAAATAATAAGTCAAAACAAAGCGAGTTTTTCACTTAAAAAAGCAAAATAATCATGTTTTTCCTTTTGACATAATATAATTTTTCTTACCCCATTTTGAAATTTAGAAAATGTACTCACTATTTATTCATGCTCATGTGGTTTCAAACCTTTCCAAATTAAAAGAAGATATTCTGAAAAAGACGAAAACAGATAACCCTTGACTACCATAGTAGGAGAAACAGATAGTGGGCTCTATTTTATCGATCACAAAAGCATTAGGAGCATGTCCGAATCCACTTTTGCTATTTTAAGGATGGAAAAATACGCTATGTGCCCTGGCACGTGGTCTAACAGGGCTGTGCTTTTTCTCCTAATGAGTTCTGGTTGTGTTTTGAGCATAACCTGCATTAAACCAATCAGAGTCTCGTCTCTTATTCCCTTTAAGAGTCAGTTGCGTCACTCCATGGTGCATTTGCTATTTACATGGCGGACTTTGTAAGAGTAAAAACTGAACGCTTTACTGGTGAGAAAACAGTAAAACAGAGCATCTGCAGTGCGAGAATAAAGAACGAGCCTCCTCCATTCAGCCTCTTTACTTTCTCTTTACTTTAGTTTTACTCTTTACTCCTTTACTTTGGTGGAGAGAGGACCACTATGTCACGTTTACCAGCAATTGTACGTCATAGATCGCTAGATCTCACACACAACCACTAATGGACTACAAATCCGCCATCGTTGGACTCCATTTTCATACATGCACTTCGCTCACACACTAACACACGCACTCACACGCTTCCTCATTCTGACTGATTACACTCGCACCACCTGAGGATTGTCAAAGACTAATTACACACTATTTAAGCAGCACACACACTCACTTCCATGGCCGAGTCTTGTTTAGTGTTAGTGATAATTCAACATGGCTTCTTAGTCTTGTTCTTCCGTGTGTTTACCTTAGCCTTGTTCCTAGTTATCCCTGTCTGTTGCCTGCCTTCCGACCTCTCGCCTGTTACAGTGACTACTGGATTCGCCTTTATACATGGGTGATGGGATGGGTTGCACCTGGAAGGGCATCCGCTGCGTAAAACATATGCTGGATAATTTGGCGGTTCATTCCGCTGTGGCAACCCCAGATTAATAAAGGGACTAGGCTGAAAAGAAAATGAATGAATGAATGAATGTAAGCCACTTAACTGTAGCGTGTGTTATATTTTCCCCTGTGTTCAGGTCCTGTTCAAAAAACGCCTGCCAATAACATTTCACAGCATCAACATTTGCACATTCAAACATTATACTTGGCAAAAGTTGCTTAAAACATTTTATACATTGACTTTTCTTTCACTTCAGTAAGACGATGTTCAGACCGTTGAAGTCCAGACAGCTGTTTCTCAGGTTAGACCTACAGCGCTGATATACGAGATGCACATAATCACAACAGTGCAACTTTTAAAAGGGTTGAGGGGAAAAGTCATGCACACACACACACACACACACACACACACACATGAATCATGGAAACAGTTCCTCTGTGTCGGCAGAAGAGTCTGATGCCCGGCCCTGTACTTGTAATAGCATGGCCTTTTGCTTAGCTCCTGTATTTGGATTGGTGTTTGATATTCGTGTTCCCCTGCACGATAACACCATATGTGTTTTATATAGTACTATTACACGCTGTCTGGAATACTTGACTCTGATTGGTTTCATTGCGGCATTCCAAGGTAGGGCGAAGCAGTGGCGCAGTAGGTAGTGCTGTCGCCTCACAGCAAGAAGGTCGCTGGTTCGAGCCTCGGCTCAGTTGGCGTTTCTGTGTGGAGTTTGCATGTTCTCCCTGCATTCGCGTGGGTTTCCTCCGGGTGCTCCGGTTTCCCCCACAGTCCAAAGACATGCGGTACAGGTGAATTGGGTAGGCTAAATTTTCCGTAGTGTGTGTGTGTGTGTGAATGTGTGTGTGGATGTTTCCCAGAGATGGGTTGCGGCTGGCATCCACTGCGTAAAAACTTGCTGGATAAGCTGGCGGTTCATTCCGCTGTGGCAACCCCGGATTAATAAAGGGCCTAAACCGACAAGAAAATGAATGAATGAATTCCAAGGTATGTTATTCCCAGATAACAACCGCTGAAATGATAGCACAGGCTCATCTGGGTACATTTGCTCATAACTTCATTTAATATGTTTGAAACACATCCTTTCGTGAGTTGATTCAGTAGTCATGTAATTTATGAGTCATGTTAAATGAAGTTTTGTAGATATGGCATTGATTTGAAGAATTTATTGACTGCTGACAAATATATCTTTGCTTGCACTGCCCTGAGCATTTTTAAAGACATTTTGATGATTGCAGTGTTTTACAAAAATAGAGCTGCTGGAAAACGTTGAAGCGAGGAAATGTTTTCTGCAGATTGGCGCACATACATCATAAAAAGGAAGCATTCAGAGAGGAAATGCACAACCACAGAGATGCTTTAAAATGAAAAAAATGACAAATCTTGGCACGTCTTGGCATGTTCTGCTGTTAATCTTAACTTTCCAAAGAGCTAAAATGCTACGCTTTCTAAAAGCAGCAAACAGAGGCATCAATCTTTCCATGTATTGTTCCGCATGTTTGAATGCAGTTTGATATACTGTTTTTACTGTTTCATAATCATTGAGACTTGGCGGATTAAATGTAAAACAAGCCAATCAGGGTGTGTCTCTGTAATATAAAATAGTTTTTTGCGTGTTGGAAAATGATGTGGGAGTTAATGATGTGCCTGACGGTGCATGCTTGCTTGTGAAGTTCCCTTACCTGTGTAAAAAGTGGGGGCTCGTCCGGGATAGCATTTATTTTTTTATTGCAACTACTTTTTCTTTCTGATAGAGTAACTGATCTGATAGATCGCTTGCACTTTAGCATGGCATTTAAAGCATACCGTTATTGCATGAGTCTGTGGGATACAAATTATGTGATATTTGATTGCTAGAGTATCTTAAAGCAGAAGAGGGTTTGCAGGACAATGAAGGAGGGGAGGGGGGGTCGCCTTGTGATTTCCAAAAATGTATTAATTTTTTTAAACCATAAAAATGAACATATTTTATCCATAACCTACTCAAGAGAACAAAGAGTCGTTTATAGTTACTATATACTTTATACTGTAGTTACTAGTTCTGTTGGATTGTGACCCCTGGGGTAATTACATTTTATTAAAGACAGCAATAGTGTCAGATGCAGCAGATTGATTTTTATAACACCAGGTTCAACTTACTGGCAAATTTACAGCACTCACATACATATTCGAGGAATAGACTTGGGTCTATTGGTGTGTGCCATTGCATGCTGTCACGACTGGGTATCACAAAACCAAGGGAAACATCCAAGTGCAGCAAAACACATTTATTGCCAAACAACAAAGATCCAAAAAAAATTGACAAAGGGACAGGCAAGGTACCAAAATCGACGAAAACATGAAGTGCAAAAATGAAGCACAAAAGTGAATCAAACACAAACTAAACAGGTATCCAAAAACATAGTAATGATACTAAACAAAGTAAACAAACAAACAAACCAAACCAAACACGATATCAACCAGATCACGAATAAAGCACGACAGACCTAAACAGAACATTGAAAATATGAAGGCAAACTAAACACAACATAACAGGGCTTATAAAGACAGAACTAATTAGACAATGAGGGACAGCTGGAAACAAGGAGTGATCACATGACTAGGATACAAAACACAAAAACCAAAACAAAAACTGGTGCCCTTGAAAACCAGCAGAGGGCACTGCAGCAGGTGTGACACATGCAAGGTTTTTGTATTTATAACCACCTCCAGGCACGTGCACACATAGGGCTCAACCTGTGCAGTGCACATGCCCTTTTTAGTCTTGGATAGAAAGTGCCCTTACAAAATGATCAAAAGTGCCCCCGCGACGCAACACACCCTCGGTCCTGCCTTTCAGTAGGCGCGCAACAACACCGCCCTTGAGTACACGCGCGACAACACAGCTGATCAGAACGCGCGCGACAACTCCATCCCACCCCCCCACCTCCCCCTGCACATGCCCTTTGGACGGTCTCTGCACGGGCCTGACCACCTCAGAGGATATTGGGGATGACAAGTCACTGGCATTATCATTTTGGGGGTCGCATGCAAAAAAGGTTAGGAACCACTGTCTTAGAGTGCATGATTGTCACTCAACTGTGTAAAAAAACGGGGGCTCGTCCGGGATGGCATTGTAAACATTTTTTTCTGATAGTCACTTGTACTTTAGGACATGCATACGAGCTAATCGGACAAACCGGTTGTGGCAGGAAAGCCCTCCACACCGAGGTAAGCGGTCAGCTGGTTAGCGCGAAAGGAAACGCCGTCATACCGCCCCGTAGTGTTCGCTTTAAAAAATTAAATGCAGCCATATGTACCTCCGGCTACACAATTCACGGTCTCCAGAAACGTCCGTGGAACTACGTTTTCAAAATGAGCCTGGGTTTTAAAATGTAAGTCATTTGTGGATAAGTGCTTACTGGGGACGTGAATCATTTTAAAAAAATTCTGTTTGATTTGGTGGACTGGTTCAATCAGTACACTTAGAAGATCCAGTTAAAAAGAACCTTTTGTTCGCAAATCAGTCTTCGCTAGCCTAGTAGGAAAAACAAATTGATTGATATTAAAAGTTGCCATTCATTCATTCATACATGTTCTTGTCAACTTAGTCCCTTTATTATTCCGGGGTCGCCACAGTGGAATGAACCGCCAACTTATCCAGCACGTTTTTACGCAGCGGATATAGTTGGCGGTTCATTCCACTGTGGCGACCCCGGATTAATAAAGGGACTAAGCCGACAAGAAAATGAATGGATAACATCAACCCCAACCCTAAACCCAAACGTCACACTTATGTAAAAACAGATCTGGAGTCTCCTCTATTAGTATAGCTGATTACCCATGTGGATGGATAATAACAGCCTTCTTTGCCTACCAGTAGGTGCAGAAGGCTCCTACTGGCCTATGTCTATCAGCTGATAACCACTCAAACCGGCCATTCAATCGAGTGATAACGAAGCAGGTGGTAGCATTAAAATAGAATCTTAGTTTACGTCACAAATACTTCAATCTTACTACTACCTTACTAACTATTAATAAGCAGCTAATTAGCAGTTTATTAAACTAATAGTCTTAGTTAAAGGTTTGTTTTCATGTGGCTTAAAATACAGTGTTATCAAAACAATCTCCTATCACTTTAATTATCATCACAGGAAAGCTAGCCTGAGATTTAACTGTCCTCCTCCAGATTGTGTAGGTTTGCTGATCATGTCCGGTGGAGCTGCTCCTTATATTACAGTAGTATCCGAATTTAACAGCATCCTGTAAAAGCGATTACTCTCTCTGGCTGACGAAGCTTCTACCTGCCAGGAGGGATGCATTTCATGTGTGATTAATCCAGACATCCCGTGCATGTTAGCTTCATCAGAGGCCAAGAAAACCCACCAGTGTCCTTACAAAGCCCTCAGATGCTCACTGCAGTACACCCACTAGCAGGGTTTGCACATTTGTGTAAGGACTCAAGCTATCAATGAATGCTGTACATCTCATTTCTGATTGATCTAATGTGCTCATTCATTTATTTTTATTCGGCTTAGTGTCTTATTTATCAGGGGTCGCCACAGCGGAATGAACCACCAACTATTCCAGCATATGTTTTACACAGCACTGGGAAACACACATACACACTCATTAACACACACACTCATACACTACGGCCAATTCAGTTCATCAATTCCCCTACAGCGCATGTGTTTGGACCAAAACCGGAGCACCCGGTGGAAACCCACACCAACACGGGGAGAACATGCAAACTCCACACAGAAATGCCAACTTGACCAGCTGGGACTCGAACCAGCAAACTTCTTGCTGTGAGGCAACAGTGCTAACCACTGAACCACCGTGCCACCTTAATAATGTGCTCATTTACTGTAAAAAAGACCTTTTGTTCCCTGTAATTATTTATGCATGTGTTTATTTATTTCCAGGCCAGGCTGTTTGACCTCTGGGAAAGGTTTGGGAATAGGGATTTGTTCATTTTTGTATTATTTCTGCTGTGCATGCACTCAGTTGGAGCAAAACATGGACATTTAATATTATCTTTTAGCTCAAGCTGTGCCAAAATAATCAGATACATGCACAAAAGTTTCTGCCTTAAACTGTTCAATTAAATCAAATGAAAATTTGTAGTCTAAATATTTTAAGTTAAACCTTGTATAACTATAGAAATGATTAGCTAAAACCTGATTAACCAACACAATCTCACAGCAATTCTTAACTTTTTGATTTAGTAATTCGTATGAATTCGTACAATCTAATTTGTATAATTTAGTACGATTTGCTCATCACCCAATGACGGTTTGGGTTAGGGGTGGGGTTACGTGCCACGCCTCCTTTTTAAAATTGTACATTTTCGTACAAAATTAGCCACTAAACCAAAATGTAAAACACTTGCGTGTCCTCGTGAGATCAGGCTGGAATAACGTATTTAAGCAATATTAACTGCTTAACTTATTTTGTTCATTGAGAATTGGGAACATTTGTTTGCTCACTCTTTCCTTTATTTTAGGGCATGCCTGGTATACCTGGAAATGATGGTCAGAGGGGAATTAAGGTGATGCTTTTGCTTCTTTCTCAGTTTATTTGGAGTTTGTTATTGGTGAGTTTATGCCTCGGGATTTCTTGGGAAACTTGAGTGTGCCAGCAACATTTCAAGGCATCGTTAGCACATGTCCAACACAATATCCAGGTCAATTCAAGTGTATTCATGCACTTTTCACAGTAATTATTGCTATTTAAAGCAGCTTTGCAAAACATATGCATTAATATTTTACAATCTAAATCAGAAAACCAATTAAGGTGAGAGTAGGGCGGACAGTAATGCTGTCAAACATTTAATCTGCACTTATACAGCATCCTGTGTTTTTTTTTTTTCTTTAAAAAAGGTGTTATCTATATTTAGTGTTTAGGAATTTATTTATATTTTTGATATATTATTGTTTAACAGTCTTACATTGCGTTTAGTCTGTTCAGAAAGCAACGTGCCTGAAGATACTTTTTACATATAAGTATAAACATACTTATAAAGTGAATTAGTTAATTTAGCTGTAAACTAATAACTTTAGCAATTTGTAAATGCACAAATATTTTTAGTGAGGTAGCACTTTTAGACCACACACATGAATGCGAATCTCCTGTTGCACCACATCCCAAAGGTGCTCTATTGGATTGAGATCCGGTAACTGTGGAGGCCATTTGAGTACAGTGAACTCATTGTCATGTTTAAGAAACCAGTCTGAGATGATTGAGCTTTATGACATGGTGCGTTATCCTGCTGGAAGTAGCCATCAGAAGATGGAGACACTGTGCTCATAAAGGGATGGACATGGTCAGCAACAATACTCAGGTAGGCTGTGGTGTTGACACCATGCTCAATTGGTACTAATGGACTCAAACTGTGCCAAGACAATATCCCCACACCATTACACCACCACCACCAACCTAAACCGCTGATACAAGGCAGGATGGATCCATGCTTTCATGTTGTTGAGGCCAGATTGTGAGCCGAGCGTCCGAATGTGTCAGCAGAAATGGAGACTCATCAGAGCAGCAACGTTTCTCCAATCTTCTATTGTCCAGTTTTGGTGAGTCTGTGTGAATTATAGCCTCAGTTTCCTGTTCTTAGCTGACAGGAGCGGCACCCGGTGTGGTCTTCTGCTGCTGTAGCCCATCCGCCTCAAGGTTGGATGTGTTGTGTGTTCAGAGATGCTCTTCTGCAGAGCTCGGTTGTAACGAGTGCTTTTTTGAGTTACTGTTGCCTTTCTATCATCTGGAACCAGTCTGGCCATTCTCCTCTGACTTCTAGCATCAACAAGGCATTTGCGCCCACAGAACTGCCGCTCACTGTATATTTCCTCTGTTTCAGACCATTCTCTGTAATCCTAGAGATGGTTGTGTGTGAAAATCCCAGTAGATCAGCAGTTTCTGAAATACTCAGAGCAGCCCGTCTGGCAGCAACAATCATGCCACGTTCAAAGTCACTTAAATCCCCTTTCTTCCCCATTCAGATGCTCAGTGTGTACTGCAGCAGATCGTCTTGCCCATGTCTACATGCCTAAGTTCATGGAGTCGCTGCCATGTGATTGGCTATTTTATTGCTACTTTACTATAAGAAATTTTGCATTTAATAAGTTATTGGTTTACAAGTGATAAGAAGCTGTAAAAGAAGATTTAATGAATATCCAGATGGAGTCCACATTAGACAAATATGTGCAGCACTCCTTTCTCTAAATAATAAAATGAAAACATGATTGAGTTCAAGCTGATTCTTGTTTTTTTTTTTTGTGTGTGTGTTTGAATACCTGCCAACATTTGTCCCTGGGAGGGGGGTTATGTTCAGGGGTGAGATGTCTGAATAACACTGTTAAGAACCGGGGACTGTGTACTGTGGTGTTAGTATCTACTATGAAGTGTGTTTTGGGGGGGGGGGGGGTTTGTTGGGGGTGGTTGAAATTACAGGAGAAATAACAAAACGGGAGGGTGGCGGGAAATGTGTCTGATATACGGGAGACTCCCAGGAAAAACTGGAGTGTTGGCAGGTATGTTGTGAATTGTTTGTGTAATTTACTATCAATTTCTAAATGAAACCGCAAACATATTTAAAATGTGTTTTTGGTGGTTCCTTTGAAGGGTGAAGCGGGCTTGTCGGGACCAAAAGGAGCCAAAGGTATATCTGGAGACGCTGTAAGTAAATCTAAAAGAATAGTAAGCACTTGAAAAATCACAGTACTACAGCGAATGTCATTTTTTTGTGATGCTTTAATGTATTTGGTGCCATCTTGAGTCTGAATAATCCGCAGGTTAGTGTATACTCCATCAGCTGTTTTAGTGTCTGTCAGCTTTGTGTTTTTACTGTTCGGTGCCATCTAGTGTCTGAATAATGCGCAGGTTAGTGTATACTCCATCAGCTGTTTTTGACTGTTTGGCGCCATCTAGTGTCTGAATAATGCGCAGGTTAGTGTATACTCCATCAGCTGTTTTTGACTGTTTGGCGCCATCTTGTGTCTGAATAATGCGGTGGTTAGTGTATACTCCATCAGCTGTTTTAGTGTCTGTCAGCTTTGTGTTTTTACTGTTCGGTGCCATCTTGTGTCTGATTAATGCGTAGGTTAGTGTACACTCCATCAGCTGTTTTTGACTGTTTGGCGCCATCTTGTGTCTGAATAATCCGCAGGTTATTGTATACTCCATCAGCTGTTTTAGTGTCTGTCAGTTTTGTTTTATTAAAACATTAATATACCATTCAGTCTTATAACATTAAACAAATGTACCATTATTTAAAAGGTGTTACCATTTTTAATTTACATAGAATTGATTGAATCATGAAAGTAGTAGCCTACATGAACATAAGCAGGTAGTTGTGGCTTTGTGAGAAGAGAACAAGCTCCTCAGTTTAAATAAAACTACAGTGAGTTTTTTTAGAGAGTGTGTTTGTGTTTCTGCAGGGTGAAATGGGATTGCCTGGAATGACTGGCTCAAGTGGACAACCTGGCCCGAAGGTCTCAATGCATGTTTTTGCTTTCTAAATCCAAAATATTCAGAATTCATATGGAAAGCATTACTGCTATTGATTGCGGAGCTGGAGTCTCTGCTGCATTATTATAGTGATTTTAAAGCCATTGCATGACAGATGGCCAAATGCCTTTGTTCTGTCTGCACCATTTTTCTCAATCGCCTTTCGTCATCTGTATAGACATGCATGTGGATTGCTACATGCGATGTGAAATTGTGCAGAACAAAAGCTATAGTTTATAAATGGTTATGATCCGTCAAACTGCATCAAATCATGCCTTTTTTAGGCAGTGTTCGAGGAAACAGACAGCAAAGTGTGTCCAGATTTCAAGGTCTCTATGCTTTTAAGTCTGAATGTTAGCCAGAAACACTACTTTTTATGAATCATTGACCACTCTATGAGATAAAATGTACATAAAAAATGACAGCAGAAGATATAAATATGTGCATTGTTGAGTTGCGTAACATAGATTCTGAAAGTTCATGTTCTGGTTGACTTTCAAAGAAATATTTGCAACACTGGACAGTTCTGAAAATGCAGCCCTTTATAGACCATTTCAATGTGGTCATGTCATTGGCCCATGAACATTTCCTGCTTTTTATCAAACTACTTCATAACTGTAACAATTACTGTAACAATTCAATCATAACTTGATGCTATAAACAGCTGTCGTAACATTATTTAACAATATGTGGCTGTTTTTGGACTCTCGGCAGCTATAGAAATTAACTATGTAAAATAGGAATTAGGTTGGGACCACTGTTTTTGTTTACATCCCTCAAAATGGTCTATGCATTTCTATTATCGTGAATTATGTAGCCAGAGGTATGTATTGCTGCATTTCGTCTTTAAAATGAATGCTATGGGGTGGTATAATGCCATTCCGTTTAGGACTTACCAGCTAACTGCTAACCTCCCTGTGGACGGCTTTTCTGCTGTTACCAGTTTGTCCAGCAACTCGTCATGTACGTCAGCGAACTTGAGACACAGAGAGGAGTTGACCATGATGACAGGCTGCTGAAAAAAGATTCCAGAAAACGAGTTAGACAAAAACAAAACCCAAAAAATAAAAGTAAATAACAGGGTGAAGTTGGTAAAATCTGAAAACATGGTAAAAATAAGGTGAGAGCTTTTTTTTTGCTGTATTGCTTTAATTTGTCGGTTGGATTTAGAAAAGTGGGTGACGCACTTTTGAAAAACACCAATGGTTGGGTTTAGGGAAGGAGGAGGGCGAGTCGGTCAGTCAGTCAGTCGACAGCAGCCTCTGGTGGATTTACGTGAGAACAGCAGGCACAATTGGCACTCGTGGGGGAAATTTGAGATATGAGAAAGCGTACACAGCGGCCTCTGGTGGATTCCCAGAAAAAAAAAACAGCATAAAAATTTACCAACTGGGATGTGTTTGGTGCTCTCTAGAAATGTATATAAGGGTACATTTTCAGAATGAGCCTGGGTTGGAGATTTGTCGGTAAATGCTTTTTTTCCCAGCTTCCTAAATTTTTTTTTCGTTAAATGAAACAATAATTACTAATAGTTAATAGTACACAACAACAAACAATAGTTACTAATTAAAACAATAATTATTAGTAACAGAATCAAATGTTCCCCATCACATTTAAGCAGTAATTTACATTAACATGGTTAATGGGTAGATGGGATGTGGGATGGAATGTAGCAGACAAAATTGAAGACGGGGGAGGGTGCTAATTGCAGCCCCTAATAGTATCTTTGGGGGCCCCAAAATGGCATGGGCCCTTAGAATCGTCCTAACTTTTCCCCCCTAGCGGCGTTCCTGCCAGGAGCCATGTATTTTTGCAGTTTTTGTCTTCATGGATCCCCCAGAGGCCGCTGTGTATGCTTTTTGAGATCTCAAATTTTCCTCGCGAGTGCCATTCATGCCTGCTGTTCTCATGTACAGCCACCAGAGGCCGCTGTTGACACACTGACTGACTGACCGACTGATCCCCCCTACTCACCGACTAAACCCAGGGGTGACCAAACTCGATCCTAGAGGGCCGGTGTCTTGCAGATTTTAGCTCCAACTTGCCTCAACAAACCTGCAAGGATGTTTTGAGAAAGCCTAGTAAGAGCTTGATTAGCTAGCCCAGGTGTGTCTGATTGGAGTTGGAACTTAAGGCCTGTGCACACCGAGACGTTTTTTGTTTGCGTTTTCTGTCGACGTTTAACGCCTCGTAACTAAATAAAGGGCGTCAATGTGATCGTGCACACCAACGAGCAAAACGGCAGGCGCAAAAGCGTCATTTAAAAAAAAACGCCTCATACTCGTTTTTTTGTTTTGACGTGGCGCGTCAAAACCTTCTCCACCAATCAGATCGGCACTTTTGTTCATGTGCACGGAGCTGCTGAAGTTACAGTAAGCAGCACTTGGAGGCGCTCAAGCGCAAAACCGTCAATTGCTCTGTGAACACTAATCATTTCTTTATCGCTAGAGCTGGAGCTGCTGCTTGAACCATCCATGCTTGTTCGAGTCACCAGTAACTTTATAAACAAACGTGTGAACTTCCTCTCCTCCTCTTCTTCTGTGTTATAAGCGGATGTCAGAAGCTTATAGTTGTGCAGCGCCATCTAATGTCAAAAGAGTGATTTAGCATACTCTTCAGCTTGACGCCAGTGAAAAGCGCTTGGGTTTGAACACTGAAAAACGTCTCGTAAAACGCTGACGATAAACGCAAACTAAAAACGTCCCGGTGTGTAGGAGGTGTGTAGGACACCGGCTGTCCAGGATCGAGCTTGGACATGCCTAAACCCAACCAGTAGTGCTTTCAAAAGAAATCCAGTAAAAGAAAAGCCCTTGCAGCCGCCTGATTTTTACCACATTTTCAGATCTTGTGACATTTATTTATTTGTTTAATTTATTTTTGGCTTGTGTTTTTGTCTCATCCGCCATTCTTCTCCGGACTCGAACCTCTTAGTTGTGGTCAACTCCTCTCTGCATCTCAAGTCCGCTGATGTAAGTGGCAAGCCACTGGGCAAACTGGTAACACAGCTTGTATCGTCCACACGGAGGTAATCGGTCAGCTGTTAACACTAACAGGAGCAGAAGCCGTATGCGGTGTCATACCACCCCGTAGTGTTCGTTGTAAAGACTAAATGCAGCCATATACATTCCTCTGGCTACCTAGTTCGCACTCTTCAGAAATGCATACGGGGGTACGTATTTACAGTGATCCTGTGTTGACACTCTCGAACACTCATCTTGATTTTGTCTAGTTAATTCTCGTCAGCATGACATAACAAATCCATGACTGCCATTGTGAACGAAAGGCTGCGTTCAGAATAAATGTTTACCTCCTCGAGGCTTTTAATGAGATCTTAAAACAAGTTTCTACTCACTAACTTGGACACAAACTCAACTTTCCGTTATTAGGGCAATAAAGGGGAAAGTGGAGAGTCTGGTCAAGCAGGACCACCAGGACCAGAGGTAAAACAATCATTATACGCTTGAAGGTAAAGACAAGATGTTGTGCTGGAGTTGATTTCTCCTCCTTATTTATTATGTTTATTTTTTAATGAAGGGTAAGCCTGGAGCAGACGGGCCCTCCGGTCAGCCTGGACATCCAGGAATGCCAGGATCACTAGGAATGAAGGTGAATAATATATATTTTTTTAATGATAATATCATACAGTAAAAGCATAGGCGGAGCATGTGTAAGGCAGGGGAAGGCTAAGCCTCCCCCTGGCTTGAGACCACGGAGATGGCAGCAAGGAAAAAACTGCATTGAAAACATGTAACTGGTCTAAGGCAGAACATGAACGTAATTTAATGTTAATAATTATTGGAAAACTTTAGTTTATTGTAAGTTTGTCGATCAAATTCAAAGTCCAAAGTCCAAAAATGGAACTGTCCAACTCCGCACTTAGCACTGATGAGCGCTGCTTTTGACCAGAGTTGGCAGCAGCTCTGAAAACGAAACAGTAAGGGCTGGCCAGTGGAGTTTTCTGATTTGCTGGTCAAGGACGTAATAAATAAAATGACAAATGAGTATTACGAGAGAGGTATAATAATATATTATTCTGGTTTAATTAGATTTCAGAATTAAATGAAATGCTGTGGGCGAAGCAGTGGCGCAGTAGGTAGTGCGGTCGCCTCACAGCAAGAAGGTTGCTAAGTCGCTGGTTCGATCCTCGGCTCAGTTTCCGTTTCTGTGTGGAGTTTGCATGTTCTCCCTGCGTTCGCGTGGGTTTCCTCCGGGTGCTCCGGTTTCCCTTAATAACAAAAAAAACTGCTTTTCTTCTAGCCAAAGTGAAACAAATAAGACTTTCTCCAGAAGAACAAATATTATGGGAAATACTATGAAAAACTCCTGAATCTGTTCAACACCATTTGGGAAATATCTGAAAATATTAAGAATAATTTTGACTTCAGCTGTATATCTGGGGTTTGGATGTGACATGCACTTTGTGGAACTGATTTCGCTCCAGTGTCCAAATTACATTTGCATCTTCTGACTTTGATGAGAAAGAAACTCTGACGTTGCGTTTTTGGTCAGTGTTGGAGGCAAAAGCTCAGTTTATGGCGAGCTGATTTTCCAAGTGCAGCTCTATTAACTCCAGCAAGGTAATGATCATTTCTGTCACGCCAAACAAGAAAAGCATTCATGAAAATCTTGCTTGCGGTTTACAAGCGTTGGCCTCTTTGGGTAAAAACGGCATGAATTATTGACAGCTGTTTTTAAATTTAGAGCTAAATCTTAATTACTGCTGCTCAGAAGTGGCGATATAGTTATGAATCCATCACCCTGAGTTTTTGCATACACTTTTGAACATAATCTCCAACACTGTAAATTATGAGCAGGGTCTGCCCAACATGTGGTGTTTCAGATGTTATAGACTTCAAAGAAACTCGTTTTAACTTTCGAAGTACACAAATCATAAGTATACAGTGGTTAAAAGGTTGAAACCGCAAATGGAAATGCAACGCAGTGTTTTTTAATCCAAATGATCGGAGTAAACTCAGAACGATGTTGCTCCTTCAGTTAAAGTTCACCCAAAAAACTTTACTTACTATTTACTCCCTCAAACCTTTATTCTATTGAACACAAAATAAGATTCGAAACAGCTGAAAACCTGTAACTATTGACTTCTATTAGGAAAAACAGATACAATGGAAGTCAATGGTTACAGGTTTTCAGCATTCTTCGAAATATCTTCTTTTGTGTTTAGTATGAAAAAGAAACTATTAAATGTTTGAAACCAGTAAAGGGAAAATAAAATAATAAAATAAATAATGACGATTTTGGTGAACTATGCTTTTAATGCATTAAATGCCATTAGAGATGCATTTAAAATCCTGTGAAATAAAAAATTGATTTGTATGCCAATACACATTTTATGAACATATTTTGGTGACTTGCTTTTAAGATTGGCTGATTTTTCAGACCTTATGCTCATTGTATTTTATCCAGTAAATAACAGATAGTTAATCCACAGCTAGTATTTTGCCTGGTATTTTGGAAATGTTATTTATTTACTGTTTTTTTTATTTTTATTTTCATTTATTTACTCATTTATTTATTAATTTACCTATTAATTAATTTATTTATTTGTTTATTTATTAGCTTATTTATTAATTTACTTATCTATTTACTCATTTGTTTATTTATTTATGTATTTATTTATTTACTTATTTACTTGTTTAATTACTTATTTGTTTATTTATTTACTTATTTATTAATTTACTTTTTTATTTATTTACTTAGTTTATTTATTTACGTATTTATTTACTTATTTATGTATTTACTTATTTATTTATCTTTTTATTTACTTATTTATTTACTTATTTATGTATTTACTTATTTATTTATCTTTTTATTTATTTATTTATTTATTTATTTATTTATTTACTTATTTACTTATTTATGTATTTACTTATTGATTTATCTTTTATTTACTTATTTATATATTTACTTATTTATTTATTTACTTAGTTATTCACTTATTTATTCATTTATTTATCTTTTATTTACTTATTTATTTATTTACTTATTTATTTATTTACTTATTTATTTACTTATGTATTTACTTATTTATTTATCTTTTATTTACTTATTTATTTATTTACTTCTTTATTTATTTACTTATTTATTTACCTATTTATTCATTTATTTACTTATGTATTTACTTATTTATTAATTTTCTTATTTACTTATGTATTTATTTATTTGATTTTAAAAGAAAGATTTTCTGTGGTCTTAGTATGCTCACAATGTTCTCTCTGTTTCTTCTCGGTGACATAAGTAGAGTAGAGTTTGAGTGTCTTAAAGGGGTAGTTCACCCAAAAATGAAAATTGCTTCATCATTTTTTCATCCATATTTGGTAGGTATGGCTATCTATGTTTCTTTGGGTTTATTTCTGTTGAACTCAAAAGAAGATATTATGAAGAATGTTGGAAACTAGTAAAATCTCACAAACTAATTGAAATCTTTGAAACAAGTAAAGGGTGTAATACATGTATTGTAAATTGTTTGTTCATATGATTGTCTAACATTAACTAATAACCTTATAGTAAAGTGTTATCATTTTGATGATTAAAAAAGGAAAGAGTAAAAAGATTTGTTTATTTAGATTCTTTTTATCTAGTTTAAGAATTAAATTACAGTTTAATCACAAAGTACAGTAGGTCACTTTTTTTGCTTAAAGGTTTCACTAAATTTAAAGTTAAAATATGAGCAGTAACTTTTTCTTCCTCAGTTTTCAGCATTTCTCCTGTCAAATGTGTTTACAGGGTCAAAGAGGAGACACTGGTGAAAGAGGAGCAGATGTAAGTTCATCATATTCAGTTGTGATTTATTGGAAGAAAAATGTTTTGATGGAGTTAAGGATGAGGATTTTGGTGAAATCATGTAGATTTTATTTCTGATCTCATGGTTTTTAGACTGAAAGAGAAGCTTCAACTTCAACTCTCTCTCTTCTTGAAAGTTTTGGCTATAAAAATAAACCTGAAAACCACATTGCATTGTGTCACATGATCACTGGTGGATGTTGGCAAATGTCTTTAGGCTTGTATCACCAAAGAAAATGTTGTAATTTCATGAGTTATACATTAGTTATATGATAAAATGCAGCTGATATGCATAAATGCAAACTTTTGTCAGTTTAATTATGCTGTAAAAATTACTGTAAAATGTACAATAACTTACTAACAAATTTAGTTGCCAGTACGACTGTGAATTTACAAGCACACTGTAAACTTATAATTACAATTTACAGTAAATAACTGACAATTTTGGCTGCCAGTGCGACTCTAAATTTACAAGTACATTGTAAACTAATAATTACAATTTACAGTAAAATTTACAGTAAACTGCTGACAATTGTGGTTGCCTGTAAGATTGTTAAATTGAAAGTGCACTGTGAATGAATTAATAATTACAATTGACTCCAAAACTTACAGTAACTTACAGTCAAATTTAATTGCCAGTCAGAATGTAATTTTACAAGTGCAAAATTGTAATGTAAAAGATACAGCACAATCGTAATTTTTACAGTCTGCTTGTAAATTTTACATTCTTACTGCTAACTAAAGTTACTGTAAATTTTAGATTAAACTCTTTACAGTTTACAGTATATTTATAATGACAAGACGCTTTTAGGAATCGTTCCCTCATGTCACTGATTTCTGCAATGTAGAAAATACAAACAGAATCGCTGAATTCGAGGGTAAAAATGGCTGTTTACAGTATTATGAAGAATGTCTCAGTGACATTTGGATTAATTAACCAAAAGCAAGGCTGTGCAATTATTCAAAACTCAAAAATAAAGTAAAGCTGCAAAAAATGTTGGTGCTTTTCATACATGCACTGTACGCATATGAAATCATCGTTATTAATCATAATACGTCATTATTGGAGTTATAAAATTTACAATACACACAAAAATAAAAACAACGTATAAGTTCAACACAAACTGTAATTCAAACACACTTATTATAATTCTATTATTATTTTATTTTAATAAATTAACAAATGGCTACATGTTCTTTTTGGTTCAATTAAATTTAAAAGAGGGCCTACTATAGCTTAAAAATATTATTCAACCATAAAAATAATCTCATGATTGTGACCAACTAAGATTAGCATTAACTTATTTACTTGTGTATTTTCTTACACATTCACTTATTTTATTACATATTTATCAACGTATTTGTTTGTTTACTTGTGTGTTTACTTACGCATTTACTTATTTATTTTAGGACTATGTATTATAAATTTATAATACATTAACAGATTACTGGCCACTTGAAATCTTTATAGCATGACACGTGTTATGATATTTATTATAGTTTTGAACATAGATTTCAGATACTCAAGTTACTAACCCAGGCTCATTCTGGAAACGTAGCCCTGCGGACGTTTTTGGAGACTGCGAAATACGTTCCGGGAGGTATGTATTTGTGCCATTTTGTTTTTGCGAATCCACTAGAGGCCGCTGTGCGCGCTTTTTCGCATCTCAAATGCTTTTTGTGGGCGGCATTCGTGCCCGCGCTGTTCTCGGGTTAAGCCGCCGAAGACCACTGTCGAGCAACCGTCTGTCCAACTGACTGAATGATTGATTGGGCGGCCGGCCAATCAGCTGACCCACCCTCCTCCTCCTCCTTCGCTAAACCCAACCAGTTTTATCGATTGTCCCTCCGGCCCATCCGCTCGCTTTCCCTAAACCCAAGCAACAGTTAACAAAAGCCATCCAGAAAAAGAAAAGCACTTGTCTGATTTTGACCGTTGTGGCGAGGGGGCGTGGCCGAGAGCCGTGGGAACGGAGTGAGGCCACCGCGTAAGTGGATACACCTGCGGTGCGCACCTGCCTCGGATCTCACGGAAGGAGCTCTGGACAATTAAAGGACGAACGATGGCAGAGGAAGCCAAGAGAGGACCGGGCCCGGACATATTTTACTTTTGCTTTCAGTTTGACGGCAGTCTCCGTGAGGAGCTGCCCTCCGTTTGTTTTGTTATTATTAAATATTTTAAAACTACGTCGGTTCTCTGCCTCCTTCTTCCCGGCGGCCAAAGGGCCGTGAATTTTATTACAACCGTGTTTTCAGATTTCACAGCAGCCATACGTACCTCCGGCCACGTAAATCGCAGCCTCCAGAAATGCCCGCGGGACTTCGTTTCCAGAATGAGCCTGGGTTGCAAGTTACTGTATACTCAAGAGTGTACCGCGGTGTATACGGTATTAGTGATTGCACTGAACATGCTTTAGATAAACCATTACATATTCATCTGATTATATGACTAAAATATTTGTTTGTATATTTGCTTTTGAACAGGGAATGAAAGGTGAAAGAGGAGACTCGGGGAGACCTGGTGGTCATGTAAGTTTCTGTGTGTGGTGTATAATCAAATCCTTTGATGTGACTATTGCAGATGGACACATTGGGCCCTATCATACACCCGGCGCAGTGGGGCCCAAGGCGTGGCGCAGTAGTCTTTTGGTAGTTTCAGCTTGGCGCAAGTCGTTTTGAGGCGTTGCGCTAGGCTGTTTAAATAGCAAATGCATTAGCGCTCATATGTGCGCCCATAGGCGTTCTGCTCTAAAAAGGAAGGCGTTCTGAGGCGGACCGCTGGCGCGTTGCTATTTTGAGAATCTCTAATAGATTTTTCATTAGACCAAAACAAATCCGGTCTAAACTCCAGCGCAGAGTTGCGCCTCACTTACACACTGCTTAATACACACAAGAGAGCAATAGGCAAATATCTTTACATATGAAAACATTAAATATTAAGGATATATATAGGATCCAATAAGAATAGATATAGAATATAAATATAAAGGATTAAAATATTACAAAACATATTATTTTCTAGCCCACATAAATATGAAAAATCACTGCTTTTATGTCTTCTTCATCTCGGGAGGCTTTTTCAGTTCATTCATAACAATGTGCTTTTGTATAATGTTATTATTATTAGCAGTATTATTTATTATATCCATATTTATATTTGTTTTATTAAAAACAAGCTTAGATTTGACCACCTGTCAGGTTTTAGACCATATGGGGCTCAGCATGTGTTTTAGGATATAACTCAGGTTTTTGAGCACATTTCATTATTATTGTTCATTTATTCATTTGCTGGAGATTAGAACTGAATTAAGAAATAGTTTTGAAACAAATATTTGCACTTAACAAACTAAATTAATTATTTATAGACTAATTGATGTCTGTGTGTAAAGGTTTCCCTATCCAAGAGCGAAAGTGAAAGTAGATCCATTATCTCTCATTCTCACGCAGTAGATGCTCTGTTTAACAGTTTTCTGTTAACTGTTTGCTTGTGAAATGCTCATTTTTTCCACTTAGACTTACTTTGCGTCCTGTAAATAGCGAATGCGCTCTTGGCGTGACGCAGCTGGCTCTTAAAGGGAATGGGAGACTCTAATTGGTTTATTCTCAAAACACACCTATAACTCATTAAGAAAATTAACTCAACCCTTTTAGACCATGCGCCGAAGCGCAAAGCAGATTTCCCGTCCTTAAATTAGCAAAAACGCGTCCTGACACGCCCTGAAAGCGTTTGCACCCTGTGTTTTGCGCTTTACGCATGGACCCTCAAAATAGAGCCCATTGTCATTGATGCTTTAACAATATATTGTTCAGCTCTATGGTCTACCACACTTATTACATGTGTTTTCTCTGTTCATAATCAGGGTTTACCAGGAGCTGCTGGGAAAAAAGGAGAGGTGAGCAAAAACCAGCACATCCCAACGCTCATTATTATCATTATTAGCCCCTTTCAAACATACAGACTTTCCCCGAAAATTACCTGCAATTTTCCGGAAAGGGATCATGTGTGAACGGGCCCTTTTTAAAAATACCAGTAAATTTGTTACAGCAATTTACCGGAAAGAGACGTTGTAATATTACCGGTAATTTCCCGGAATGCTGCTCTATGAGAATGCAGAAGGAAAATTGCCAGAAAGAGCGCGTTCACATTGTGCTGACGTCTACTCCGACCACTCCGTCGCATTAAAATCTGCACAGTTTATAAAAATAAACACCTTGAATCCTTTTCCAGACACATTTAGCTGATTGTTAGTCGTTTCCTTCCTTCTTAGTATGAACTGTGGAAAAAAAAGCATGCTCATGATAAACCAGAGATCGAGAATTATGTAGCCAGAGGTGTGATGGTGCATTTCGTCTTAATAACAAACGCTACGGGGCGGTATGACGCCATTCCTTTTTGGGCTTACCAGCTGACCGATTACCTCCGTATGGACGGCTTTTCCACAGTTACCAGTTTGTCCAGTAGTTCGCCACGTACGTCAGTGGACTTGGGACGCAGAGAGGAGTTGATCACAAGGAGTTGGGTTTAGGGATTTGGATGTTCTGGTCAATCTGTGCTTTCGAAAACACTATCGGTTGGGTTTAGGGAAGGAGGAGGATCAGTCAGTAAATCAGTCAGTGGACAGCGGCCTCTGGTGGATTTACATGAGAAGAGCAGGTGAGAAATTGAATATCTGATAAAGCATACACAGCGGCCTCTGGTGGATTCGCAAAAACTGCAAAAAACATACCTCTTGGGATGTATTTGGCGCTCTCCAGAAATGTGTATAGCGGTACATTTTCAGAATGAGCCTGGGTTGGATAAACTGTTGCCTTTGGATGGTAGCGGATTTTTTTTCCCTATAATTATTTGGTCAGACTCTGGGACAAAAGCGGCTACATGAGTGCTACGTTAATGCTAAAACTAAAACCATCAACAAAAAGACTGACCCCCTTCATGTTTACAAATACCATTTAGAGCTCATTTTTGGTTAATGATGTCAGAATTTATTTCCATCAGTTTATTTTGAAATGGATGTGTGATTGGTCCTTTCTGGGAAAATTCCAGAATGTCCTCATCTGTGTGAGCAGCACATATTTAAATGTACCGCCCGGTAAAGTTATTTCAAATATTTACCGGTATCACTGTGTGAAAGGGGCTAGTGTGTGTGTGTGTGTTAAACTGTGTTTGTGTGATTGTCAGAAAGGGACGGCAGGAGAGCCTGGTCAGAGCGGCCTAAACGGACACCAAGGGCTCCCAGGACAGCGTGGACAGACGGGACCCTCAGGACCCAGAGGACAGAGCGGAGAAATCGGCCACCCGGGGCCACCAGGACCTGAGGGACGACCGGTGTGTGTTTTCACGTGACTATACTGTTAAACAAAACGTTGCACTATTTGATGGCAGTTCTGATAATTCAAATACAATCCAACTCCCTGAGAGCTTCATTCACCTTCAGGACACAAAATGAACCGGGACTCATTATAACGTTTTGTATATAGATCTCTGATGTCCCTAGAATGTGTGTGGTGAAGTTTCAGCTCAAAATGCCACACAAATAATGTTTAATACTTCTGAAACTGCCCCTTATAGGCTTTGATGTGGCATTTTGGTGACTGTCACTTTAAATTAAAATGAGATTGTGCTATTTTCAAAAGAGGGCGGAGCTACAAATGCATGTGTGTCAGCACAGTGCCAGATTCAAAACTTCTCACTCAGGGCTGTTTCTGTTAATGGGGGAGAGATGGTAACTAGTGGGCGGGGCTTTCACCCTCTGATGACACGTACAAAGCGTGAATGTCAATCAAAGTGTTCTACAGATTGTTTCTGTCAAGTGTGATTATAAGAAATAAAATTCAGCAATTTTTACCATTTGAAGCTGGTTATATCTACAGACTGATGGTCCACAATACTGTTTAAACCTCTTTTAAAAGTGGTATTTCCATAATAGGTCCCCTTTAGGATATTTTGGATTAAATCTGAGACCTCTCTCATCCTCCATGGACAGCAACGGTGCCATGAGGCTCAAAGTCCAGAAAGGGGAAAAAAAAAAAACATTATTAAGCCATTCAAACGGTTGACTTTAATGGTTTAACTGTAATCATGCGAAGCTCCAAGAACAGTTTTGTGCACCAAATAAACTGTAAAAACTACTTTGTTTGTCTATATCTTTTCTCTCATGTCAGGTCATGGTGTGTGTTTAATATGGATAATACAGCTTATAACCATTAGAGTCAGCAGTCAAACACACAAGCAAAATGCCTGCAGTAAACACACAACCTGACCGGACACAGAAGAATCGGCAGCTTTTTTGGTGCATGAAACTGTTCTTAGGGCTTTGTGGGATTACAGTTGAACCGCAGAAGTAACATGGACTGTTCGGACAAAGTTCTTTTAACATTTTGGGACCCTTGCTGTCTATGGAGGATGAGTATGGAGCTAATAATATGCCAAAACAATCTGAATTGGAATTGTATTCATTTGAATAATTGACAGTTGTAATTGAATAAATCTGAATGTTTATATGCCGAAAAAAAATTGAATTTGAATTTCTTGAATTTTAATTTCATTACTTGAATATTGAGCATGTGAAATATAATATACTTTAGGCTGAATCTGAATTTCACCATCTAAATTTCTGGTTTTGAATTTTAAAATATTGAATTTGATGTTCTGAATTACCTCATCTTGAAAATTTGGAACTGTATTTTAATAAACCCAATATCTACAGTTTACGAATTCAGAACTCAAAAAATCTGAAGTTTTAAAATATGTCCATAAAAAATCAGCCCTGAAAAATTCAGTTGTCTAAAATTTCAGTTGTTCAATGTTTGTGTTATGAAATTCGAATTCAAATTAAGAAATTCAAATCCAAAACATTTGTAACGGCATATAACATTTCAGATTTATTCAATTACAATCGTCAACAATTCAAATGAACACAATTCTAATTCAGATTGTTTTGGCATTATATTAGTTCCATAATTTAAGGGAGCTCTCAGATTTCATCAAAAATATCTTCATGTGTGTTCAGATATTGAATCAAGTTCTCAGGGGGTTGAAACGACATGAAGGTGAGTAATTATTGATATAATTTCTGGGTGAGCTAATGCTTTAATGATATTTAAATGAACAGCATCTAAAACAAATGCTGTTCAATGTCCTCCGCCATTTTAGCTGAATTGGTTTCATGACTAAAAATGTGTCCTGGTTTTTGAAACACTCCATTTCCACTCCATTATAAAACTAAAACTGGCAATCTATTGTGATGATGGTCTGTATTTTATGTGGCCTAGTGTGAAATATGTACGTTAGGAAAATATTTCTTGTGAGGTTTTTGTATTTAGCCCGCTACTGTTGACTTGTGGATTATAATTGATTAAACATTTTGTTTTCAACATTGTAGGCTATTTGCCATCCCTTCCTTTTTGCCCTTGGCTAATCACATGCCTAGTAATGTATTTATAACCTATGGAAATGTTAGAAAAGCATGCTATTGTCAGCTGGACACTTGGACAGAAAGACCTGTTGTAGTGACTGTGTGTTTTTCAGGGCAGAGAAATGTCTGAGCAGCACATCCAGCAGATCTGCAGAGACATCCTCCGATGTGAGTACACATAAGTATCTCCAATATTTTTCATTATCATAATTTTTTTGTTCTGTATTTTTTTTTTCTGTTTTGAACTTGCCTCTGCACAGCACCCTCTAGTGGACTCATCATATGAAACGCACAAAACCATTTCCTGAGTAATGGATTTCCAAGAATGCAGACAGCGCCCTCTAGTGGATTAGCCATCTGAAACGTACAACAAAATGTACCGCAATTAATATATTTAAGATTCACAAAAAAATGTAGACAGTAGATTTACGAAATTCTCACATTATGTCTCTCTGAGGTGTTAAGCGTGGCTAACTTACTTAACCACGCCCCTCCAGTTTTGACATCACAACAGAAATGGTGAGGAGGAGGAGTCAGCTGGGCTATAATAATCGTCCCCAAACCCCTTTCCCTATCTTCCTGAATAAAATGCCTACTTTACTACATCCAATCATCTCGCAGTGGAAAAAAACAAGCCACGCCCACTGTTTTGTTATTTAATATTCCATTTTTCTAGGACAGGGATCACCAAACTTGTTCCTGGAGGGCCGGTGTCCTGCAGATTTTAGCTCCAACCCTAATCAAACACACCTGAAATAATAAGAGCTAATCAAGATCTTAACAGGTATACTTGAAACATCCAGGCAGGTGTGTTGAGGCAAGTTGGAGCTAAACCCTGCAGGGACACCGGCAGTCCAGGACCAGGATTGGTGACCCCTGTTCTAGGAACTGGGTCACAGTTCGAAAACAAAAAATGGTCGCAGCTTTCAGTTCATGCGGACTTCAGTTTTCAAACCTGTATATTGATGAGAAATCTGATGGTGTTTTCCAGCGGAGATCCCAGCTCTTCTCTTGAGCTCTCAGCACAGTCAGCACCGGAGCTGTGAGCACTGCTACACGCGTGTGGGACCCCCGGGGCCTGTGGGGACACCTGGCCCGCATGGCCCCCGAGGATTCCCTGGACTTTCTGGATCCAACGGGCTGCAGGGTCAACGGGGTTTACCGGGACGGCCTGGGGTTCCTGGCATGAAAGGTACAGACATAATACACACAACACTGCAGTCAAAATGATTCGCTCTCCTGAGATTTTTCAAATATTTCCCAAACAACAATGAACAGATTCAGGAATTTTTCACAGTATTTCCTATAACATTTTTTCTACTGGAGAAAATATTATTTGTTTTATTTCAGCTAGAAGAAAAGCAGTTTTATTTTATTTAATCACCCATTTTAAGCTCAATGTTATTCGCCGCCTTAAGCATTATTAGTTTTGGATTGTCTCCAGAACAAACCACTGTTATACAATGACTTGCCTAATTACCCTAACTTTACTCTAATTACCCTAGTGAAGCCTTTACATGTCACTTTAAACTGAACACTAGTGTCTTGAAGAATATCTGTTATGATCACCAGTGATCAAGTGGCTGCAGATCGCTAAATGACTACAAATCCGCCATTTACAGACTACAATATCCAGTCATGCACCACACACACACACACACACAAACGGTTCCTAATCCTGAATGATTACACTCTCACAGCCGGAGGATCATTACGAACTGATTACGTGGACTTTAATTACAGCGCACACACACACTTCATGGCTGAGTCTTGTTGAACTGTATGTGAACATTACGACGCATTTTCCTTACCTTGTTTTGCCATGTGTTTTGACTTTCGCCTTGTTTGTCGGAACCCTCTACAGCGCGACTAGGCCAAACGCCGGCCTCCACCAACTTGATGTACAACTCATCTTTTATAACCTGCTTTTTTTGTTCTTTTGAAACTGTTAACTCCGCTATTAGAATTAAATCTTTTTTTCTACACCTATCATATTCCTCTAACGTGGGCAAGAGAGAAAACTTAATTAGATCAAAATCCATTTAAAGTTTACTTAAGCTCCTCCCCTACTAAAAACAGCCAAGCTAATTTTTAAAGAAAAAACTATCGAGCAAACGAGCGGACGAGCCCCCAATTGTTACGTCCCGACCAGTTTAGGGTTGGTGGGAACAATAACAAGAGAGTAAATAAATAAATGAATTAAACTTAAATACTCAATTTAGGGTTTTCCCTTTCTCCTGTCCCAACTAACAATGATCACAACATTTATCAAGAAGTAACAAGGTTCATTATTTTCTTAGACAACAAAGATATTAGAAGCATCCCATCGGAAGGGAATCCAGGCCAAAATAATAAACAAAAAGTCAGCTAACTTGCGGGAAAATATTTCTAACATACCAAATAAAAAGTATCGCAAATAAAATTACAACAAACTTCCCTTTCTCCCTCGCTGCCACAAACCAGGAGAAAATGTTTTTAAAGTAAATGGCAATTCCCAACTTACCGCTTCTGTTTAAAACCAAAATGATATATATATATTTAATAAGTGAAAAGCACACAGGCTCAGATCTAATGGCGAGCAGTTTAGAAAAGAATTAAATTGTCAGCTAAAGAAATCAATCAATCACACCAGTAAGTCAACCAACAATCTGGGGCAGGAGATAGGAGACGCTCAGAACAACGACGACGACGGAGATTTGCGACCTGCGCCGAGCAGAAAGATCCGTCCTTTGTTCCTGTCCTCCAGCTTATATACCCTCCCACTCACAACACAGCTGGACCGCAATCAAGCGCAGCTCCAGAGGGAGAGAGAGACCTGCACATGCTCCACAGCGCGCAACACAACATCAGCTCCAAATGCATAAACAAAACACAAATCTATATATATAATATATATATATATATATATATATATATATATATATATATATATATATATATATATATATATATATATAATAAATGAACAAATAATTAATATGTTCTTTAATGTAACAATGTACGTTGCCTGCTGACCTTCTGCCTGTTTACTGACCACAACTCTGGATTGCCCTCATACATCTGTTTGCTCCTCAATTGACTAAATAAAGATTCTGCATTTGTATCCGCACCTCTTGTTTTAGCGGCACTTCACGTTACAATATCTAGTCTAATATTATGTGCTGTCATCATGGCAAAGATAAAATGAATCAGTTATTAGAAATGAGTTAATTAAACTATTATGATTAGAAATGTGTTGAAATTTTATCTCCGTTAAACAGAAATTGGGAAACAAAAATATGCAGAATTATTCTGACTTCAACTGTATTTACATCACCAAAATTCATCAGGACAGTCAGCATGTATGACAGTACTTTATTTGAAGCTGTTATATACGAAATTACTTTCAGTTTACTGTAAATTACACATTTGTTGTATACAGTATCATTCACGTTTTAGCAAAATCTATGGAAAATGTTTTTGATTTGGTTTGTTTATCTTTCGGTTTAGGTGATCCAGGGGAAAAGGGTGATAAAGGGAGTCAAGGACGGTCAGTAATCGGGGACCCAGGTCTACCAGGACCACCAGGTGAGCAGATGCAGCATTACTATCACTTTATAGCTGAACATTTAAGTGGGGATGTTTCCTGGGGCGAAGTGGTTAGCACTTTCGCCTCACAGCAAAAAGTTTGTTGGTTCGAGTCCCAGCTCTGTCATCTGTGTGGAGTTTGCATGATCTCCTCGTGTTGGCGTGGGTTTCCTCCGGGTGTTCCGGTTTCCCCCACAGTCCAAACACGAGCTATAGGGGAATTTATTAATTAAGTTGGCCGTAGTGTATGAGTGTGTGAATTTGAGTGTGTATTGGTGCTTCCTAGTACTGGCTTGTGGCTGGAAGGGCATCCGCTGCGTAAAACATTTGCTGGATTAGTTGGCAGGTCATTCCGCTGTGGCGACCCCTGATAAATAAGCCAAAGGTAAATAAATGCATGGGGAGAGCATGCAAACTCCACACAGAATTGCCAACTGGTCCAGTGTGGACTCGAACCAGCGATCTTCTTGTTGTGAGGCGACAGTGCAAACCACTGAGCCACCGTGTCACCCAGAAACAGAACATAAAATGCTTAACATTTAAAGCAAAACTTCTTCATTTCTCCACTTTTTTTTATAAGTATATGAAAGCAGTCTTTGAAATAATCTTGCAAAAAAATATATTGAAATGTGGTTTGTTTACAGGTTTTTTTATTTGCATTTTGGAAGTGAGAATGTGGCCACAGTGATTTACAATTACACATTACTGCCACCTGCTGTTAACCAAGAGCTCAGAAGAAGCTCTATCTTTAATTAGTAGCAGAACAGCTCACAAATATATAACGATGCACATGTTTTGGAGACGACAGACCTTAGGACAGTGTTTTGTTTTTAAAATGACAGCCTACAAAGAGAGCATATTTCCTTAAACTCAATAGAATATGTGAACATACTAGGGAATACCAATATGGCGGCTTAGTGACTTCACTTTATATTACATCATGAGCATCTAATTCTATATATAAATCAGTGGCAACAACACACCTATACTGCAAAATCAGAAAATACAGGTTTGAGGGAAAACTTGATAATCCTCGGTTTAAATGTCTTTTTTTGGCATAAAATAAAATTCATTCATAGATTTATTCATTTTCTTTCGGCTTAGTCCCTTTATTATCAGTGGAATGAACCACCAAGTCATCCTGCATGTTTTACTCAGTGAATAAACTAAATTGGCCGTAGTGCATGAGTGTGTGTGAATGTGAGTGTGTATGGGTGTTTCCCAGTATTGGGTTGCAGCTAGAAGGGCATCCGCTGCGTAAAACATATGCTGGATAGGTTGGTGGTTCATTCCACTGTGGAGACCACTGATGAATAAAGTGACTAAGCCGAAGGAAAATTAATAAATGAATGAACTCAGATCTTCATAGAATAATATAACAATTATTAAAACTTTACTCTAATGGATGAATACTTAATTGTATTTTCAAGAAGTGTCTAATTTTTTTAATTTATTAAATTTAGTTCAATTAACTTAATTATATAATGATGAATTCATTTAATAATTTAATTTTGTCTTGTTTTTTTTACTTTATTTTATATTTCTTATTTTATTTTATTGCAAAGCATATTATTTATTTAATTATGTATTATTTATTTATTTATTTATTTTGCACATTTATTTTTTTTTATTAATGCTCAAATTGCAACAGTAGGCATTATAGGAAGCTGAAAGCTTAAAAAGCATAATGACACCCCTTTAAAATAAAGCCTGACTATCTATAATGTACAGCTGAAGTCAGAATTATTCTCCCTCCTGTAGATTTTTCTTTTCTTTATCACATAATTCCCAAATTATGTTGAACAGATTCAGGAATTTTTCACAGTATTTCCTGTAGTATTTTTTCTTCTGGAAAAAGTCTTTTTTGTTTTATGTTGGCTAGAATAAAAGCCGTTCTTAATTTTTTTAAAACCCATTTTAGGGTCAATGTTATTCGCCCCATTAAGCAATATTAGTTTTGGATTGTTTCCAGAACAAACCACTGTTATACAATGACTTGCCTAATTACCCTAACTTTACCCTAATTACCCTAGTGAAGCCTTTAAATGTCACTTTAAGCTGAATACTAGTGTCTTGAAGAATATCTAGTCTAATATTATTTACTGTCATCATGACAAAGAGAAAATAAATCAGTTATTAGAGATGAGTTATTAAAACTATTATGATTAGAAATGTGCTGAAGAAATCTGCTCTCCGTTAAATAATTCTGACATCAGCTGTATAATGTTCCAGGTCCGACAGGTCCAGCAGGGGTCGGAAAACCAGGTCAAGCAGGTAAACCAGGCTCACCTGGCCACGAAGGCAAGGAAGGCAAGCGAGGTCAAAGCGGAGAGCCAGGTCAGCCCGGAATCTGCCATCCGGCCATGTGCTACGGCGCGATGATACGGAGGGATCCCTTCAGTAAAGGGCCAAACTATTGACAATGCAGACAGTCTGGACGCAGCGCTGGAGGAGAAAGAAAAAAACACACACAGCCAATCTCAGGATGATCATATCTGAGTGTCTCGCACACTCGCGGACGCATGAAGTACCTCGAATAAGTGTAAATAATAAGATGACGCTGCCTACATTAAAGGGGACCTATCATGCCCTGATTTACAAAAGTGTGTGTAGTGAAGTTCAGCTCAAAATACCACACAAACAATGTTTAATAACCCTCCGCCGTTTAGGTTGATCCTAATTGTGTCATTTTGGTGACTGTCGCTTTAAATTCAAATGAGATTGGGCTCTTTTCAAAAGAGGGCGGAGCTACAAATGCCTGTGTGTCACCATAGTGGCAGATTCAAAAACAAAACTGAGGTCTTTTGCTAATGAGAGAGCGATGGTCATTAGGGGGCGGGGCTTTCCCCACTTATGACATCATACAAAGGGAGAATGTCAATCAAAGTGTTTCTGTTTTCATCAAGACTGATTATAAACAATAGGATTAATAAATGTTTGCCGTTAGAAGCTGAATATATTCACCATCAACTGCATTTAAACACCCTCTAGAAGTGATTTCTGCATAATAGGTCCTCTTTAAAACCACCCGCTGTCCATGACTCCATCCTGGGCCATGATTTATTATAGTCTGGAGGAACCGAACGCATCCGAACGCTTGTGAAAAATCATCCAGTGTGAGGATTTCTGGAGATTCTACCTACGGTTCAACAAACCTCCTCAGTTTTTCGCTCCCAATCAACCATCGCCAGCTAATCATCTCATTGTGTTCTTCATGCCAGATTTCCTGTCTGTTTTGCGATCATCTTTGTTTTTCTGGTTGGGCTTTTTTTTTTTTTTTTGCTGCTTGCAAGTTTGTCTTGAGAGTTTTAGGAGTTCTTCAACGACGCTTCAACAATGACTTCTAAGTAATACTGATGTCTTTTGGTAATGTGTGTGTGTGTGTGTGTGTGTGCAACACAATCTCACGGCAATTCGTAACTTTTTCATTTAGTGGCTAATTCGTATGAATTCGTACGATCTAATTCGTACAATTTAGTACGATTTGCTTTTCCCCCAATGACGGTTGGGGTTAGGGGTGGGGTTAGGTGCCACGCCTCCTTTTTAAAATCGTATCATTTCGTACGACTGAAATCGTACGAATTCGTACGAATTAGCCACTAAACTGGCAAAACGTAAAATACATACGTTTTCTCGTGAGATCAGGCTGGTGTGTGTGGTAAAAGGGTTCCCATATCATATTTAGACCAATGAAAATCCACTTTTCTCACTGAAAAAAAAAAATGATTAATTGGATTTACTATTTTTTTTCAAGGTGAGTGCTTGCAAACAATGTTTATGAATGAATTTAAACAAACAAACTGAGGCCTTGTTTACACTAATACGTTTCAGTTTGAAAACGCATACGTTTTACTACGGTTACGCCATCCGTCCACACTACGCCGGAGTTTTCGAGCGCCGAAAACGGAGCGTTTTGGAAACGCTGGAGAGGCTGTTTACATTCTGAAGCGCTGCTGCTCCGTCTCAGTGTGGATGAGGGAAAACGGAGACATCTGAAAACGGAGGCGGGGCTGCTGAGATTCGCTAGCTGATTGGGGCTTTTGTGTCATTGCGTATCCTTCCCTTATTCGTCAAGCCCCTACCACATGACTATAACACATGGCTTTAACGCTACCGGAAGACAGCAGACCAGTCTTCACTGTAAACAACAACATGGACACAGAAATGGGAGCGTTGTTTGCACTATTGTCTGTTTTAGGCGCCATTGTGCAGTTAAACTCTGCCTTTTTTACTACAGCGGCGGCATACATCCGCTAAAACGCGCATGCCTAGAGTGCGCGAATGGTCAAGTGATATACGTTTTTGATGGCCTAGTGTGGATGTAGATATGTTCAGAAACACTAGTGTGGATGCGGATCGCTTTCGATCTAAAAGCCGTTTTCAAACTAAATGCACTAGTGTAAACGGGGCCTGAGTAATGTTCAACTTCCTTTGTTTAAACTCAGCCAGTATCAATTGTTTGCAATTGTAACGGAGGCCAGCTAGTGTGTGTTGTGCAGGTAAACCTCACTCCTCTGACCTCTAACTGTGCTCTAGCCACACACACTAGAGGCCATGGTCTCCTTGTTAAAGGAGCCGACTCCCATGTGGGAAGTTGCCAGGACGATACCAGCCCGGAGCGGGTTGGGTGGCGTAGGATTGGCGGGGTTACACAATCACTGACCTTAATTTTAGTAAATCAAATGAATCTTTTTTTTCAGTGTATGTAAAGAAATATTGTATAGTGCAAAGAAGCATTTGTGCATTGAAAACGTTCCATGGATGTTAAAGGTTCTTCAAAGGTGCTTGTAGTGCTGTGCACAAAATCTGGAAGTATCACTTAATTAAAAAAAAGCACAACCAGGGTCAGGAAAACAGGTAAAAATTAGAGGAATTGTACACTTAATAATTATATGAACAATTAGTCACCTGGTTCAAACCTCGGCTGGGTCAGTTGGCGTTTCTGTGTGGAGTTTGTTCTACCTGTGTTCGTGTGGGTTTCCTCCGGGTGCTCTGCTTTCCCCCACAGTGCAAAGACATGTGGTACAGGTGAAATGGGTAGGCTAAATTGTACGTAGTTTATGAGTGTGTGTGTGAATGAGTGTGTGTGGATGTTTCCCAGACATGGGAAAGGGATGCTGGAGGGGCATCCACTGCATAAAATCATGCTGGATAAGTTGGCAGTTCATTCCGCTGTGGCGACCCCAGATTAATAAAGCAAATAAGCTGAAAAGAAAATGAATGAATTTATATTTGCTGATATATAAGTAGAATTTCAATTAATACAAAAACTACAATTCCTGTAAATTCTACATCTTTTGCAGATCTGGGTCACGCTTTTTTTAAATTTTTTATTATGTGATGTTTCCAGATTTTGGGAACAACATTACATATGTAAGTGATTAGATAATATCTATAGTAAATGGCATAGAAATAATGATTAGTGTTTTTCTTGATAAAGGGTGTGTAGTCGAGTGTAATGAAGCACACCTTCCCATAAATGTACATTTCTTTTCTGTTATTTATAAGAACTGATATCAGTTACAGCTCTTCTTCTCTTTTTTTATAACTTGTATGTGTTCAAATGACTTTTGATAATATTGATTAAATCTTTTTTTATTATTATTGTTTCTGCTGTTGTTGATTTGTATGTTGAGAATAAATAAATAATAATTAAAATAAATAAAATAAATAAATAATTAAATATTTAAATAAAACAATTAAAATAAATAAATGTAAATGCAATAAACAAAAAACATTAATTAGAAATTATTAAAAAAATAATTAGAAGTAAATAAAAAAAATTAATAAACAAATAAATGATAAAAAATATTAACCAAATAAATAGAAAATAAATAAAAATATATAAAAAATTAAATATTGAAATAAAAAATAAAGTTAATATAAATACAATAAATAGAAATTAAATAAATAATAACAAATAAATATAAATGAAATAAATAAGAAATAAAATAAATAAATAATAAGAAAATGAATAAAATAAATAAAATAATTATATATATATAAAAAATTATTAAATATTTAAATATAAAGCAATTAACATATATATAAATAAAATAAGTGAAAAAATAAAAAAATAAATAAATAATAAAAATATAAATAAAATAAAATAAACAAAAAAATAATAAAATAAATTTTTAAATAAGAATGATTCAAATACATATAAATACAACAAGTAAAAAAATAAACAAGTGTGTGTATAAAGCATTGTACCATAGGATTCCTACAACATGCAAACAATCCCAAATTAAAACAATGTTCTACTCACAATTTCTTGGTTACAAATCTAACCTCAAATCACAACATTAAATCAAAATACCATAATTAAGAACTGATGGAGTAATATTGTTAACTGATTGCTGAAGAAAACTCGCCCGCTGTAATTCTGCTGTTTCTCATATTCAGTCCTATAGATGTCGCTGTTGCTCTTTTGTATATTTCAAATGTTTTCGAATAAAGCTGAAGGTCTTTATCAGATCACTTGAAGTCAATCTCTTTATATCATATTTGAGGGAGATATTTATTTATGTTGCATTACAGTTAATACAGTATACACAGTACCACAGTAGCAGGTAATGTGTCTACTTTAAAACTTTAAATAACTTGTAAAAAATAAACAAGTCGAATTATAGGTGAAATTCACCATAGCTGGACTGTGCAGATATAAAACACGGGCAAAGTATAAAGATTTCAGAAGACAATACGCATCTATGTATTTTTAATTTATTTGAAGAATTGTAACAGGCCTACCTCATCCAGTGATCCCTTTTCAAGATATAATTAAGATTTAGTTATTTTGTTTAAATATATTAAACAAATTGGGATTGGGTCAGTTGGTGTTTCTGTGTGGAGTTTGCATGTTCTCCCTGCCTTCGCGTGGGTTTCCTCCGGGTGCTCCGATTTCCCCCACAGTCCAAAGACATGCGGTACAGGTGAATTGGGTATAGGCTAAATTGTCTGTAGTGTATGAGTGTGTGTGTGTGTGGATGTTTCCCAGAGATGGGTTGCGGCTGGAAGGGCAGCCGCTGCGTAAAACATGTGCTGGATAAGTTGGCGGTTCATTCCGCTGTGGCAACCGCTGATTAATAAAAGGACTAAGCCGAAAAGAAAATGAATGAATGAATAATAAACAAATTATATTCGTTATATATTATTTAATATTTATTATGCACACAACGTATATTTTGCTTTCTGTAAATCATGACATAATTGATAATAGTCATAACTATAATTAACATTATTATTATAATTTTTATTATTATTACTATTTTATCAGAATTTATTTTTAGGAATATATTATTATTATTATTATTATTGTTATTATTATTATTATTATTATTATTATTATTATTATTATTATTATCATTTTCATCATACTTTACTTTTAACAATGTATTATTGTGATTATTATTATTATTCTTAATTTTATTATTATTGTTATTGGTATTATTATATCAGAATTTATTTTTATTAATATATTATTTTTTTATTTAATTTTATTATTCTTCTCATTATTATTATTATTATCGTTGTGTTTTAACATCATTATTATTATTATCGTTTTCATCTCACTTTTTTTAATAATTTATTACTTTATTATTATTATTATCACTATTATTATTGTTGTTATTGTTATTATTATTGTTGTTGTTGTTATTAATATTGTTTTGAAGTTTTTTTACCATTCCTTGTTTTTATTAATTTATAATAATAATAATAATAATAATAATAATAATAATAATAATAATAATAATAATAATAATAATACATTTATTCATTTTCTTTTCGGCTTAGTCCCTTTATTAATCCGGGGTCGCTACAGCAGAATGAACCACCAATAATAATAGTAATAATAAGTATTATTAGAATTATTATTATGTTTTAAAATTATTATTTTATTGTAATTTATTTTAATTAATATATTTTATTGTATTTTATTATTATTATTATTATTGTGTATTTTTATTATTATTATTTATATTCTGTTTTATTATTATTATTATATTCATCATACTTTATTTTTAAATTATTTATTACTTTGTTATTATTATTATTAGTATTGTGTTTTGCTGTTGTTATTTGTTTCACCATTATTATATTTATTAACTTATTATTATTATTATTATTAATGAATTGTTTTAAAAAATAAAAGCATTTCTGACTAAATTTCTTCGCCATCAGCTCTAGCTCAGAAATATTACAGTAAATACAGTAAATATACAATTTACTAATTTTGCATATACAAATCCAATAACGATCCTCCTGTACTAGTAAATATGTGTTGCCTTCTCACGGCTGCATTCGCGTTTCCTCTTTAATAAGTTAAAAACAACAATAACAGAAGCCCCAAACAAAGCCAGTGCCAACCAGGGCCAAACCACTTACTCTAAAGTGCCCTGAGTGCGCGAATAGAAGCTGCTGCAGCTGAAATAAAGCTGACAGGTGTGTGTGTGTGTGTGTGTGTGTGTGTGTGTGTGTGTGTGTGTGTGTGTGTGTGTGTGTATGTGTGTCCGCCTGCGCTTTTCCTTTGACTAATCACGAAAGCGCTCAAATATCAAGTGTCTCTCATTTCACGGTGAGCTTGCGTTCATGCCCCGGGTCAAACCATGCTTTATAGGCTATACACGACCGCTAGAGGTGGATGCAAACCCTTAAAAAGTGTGGGACGGACTTCAGCGTTCGGCACTCATGCAGGGATGCGCTTAAGTCAGTGCGCTTCTGCTCACAGGTGAAGAGCGCGCGCATAGTCACATACATACCGCGTTAATCGAAGCAATCTGAATGATAGCAGAGAGGATGTAGTGAAGAAAGAAGTCCAAACAGAGTCTAAAGAAGGATTTAATACTTTTGTGGAGGAGAAAGTTGGTGCGCCATGGAGAGCAGCAGCATCATCAGCTGAAAGCATCATCATCCTGGTCAAGATGAGAACATTTGGACTTCTGTGGAGCTGTTTAGGCTTTCTTCACGGCGTTCAGTGCGGTTTGGGAGACAACCATGTGCACTCGAGCTTTATTTACAGGCGCTTGCGGAACCACGAGCGCCGCGAGATCCAAAGAGAGATCCTCTCCATCCTGGGCTTGCCTCACCGACCCAGGCCGTTCTCCCCGGGCAAGCAGGCGTCGTCCGCGCCGCTCTTCATGCTGGATCTCTACAACGCGATGACGACGGAAGAGGAGAACGCGATACTGGGGAAATCGCTCGCGGGGAAAGTGCGTAAAAGTGCGCCCGGAGCTCCGCACGGATATTCGCGCGCGCCACCGCGTGTTCCGCAGCCGCAACACTCCCGCGCCGCGCCGCTCAGCAGCCAGAGCCCGCCGCTCGCGAACGCGCACGACACAAACTTTCTTAATGATGCGGACATGGTCATGAGTTTTGTCAATCTAGGTAAGTGTCAGCTGGGTGGCAGTTTCTGTCCTTATTATGGTGTAAAGAGGTCACGCATTAAAATATTTTTTTTTCTCTTTTGTTTTCTTGTGATCACGACTTATTTTTTGCTTTTATTTAATTATGTGTTTATTATTATTATTATTATTATTATTATTATTATTATTATATTTATTACTATTATTATAATTATTGTTTTTATTCATACATTTTCTTTTCGGCTTAGTCCCTTTATTAATCTGGTGTCGCCACAGCGGAATGAACTGCCAACTTGTCAGGCACGTTTTTTACGCAGCAGATGCCTTCCCAGCCACACCTCATCTCTAGGAACACTGAAAAAAATTATTCAAAGATGATTCCTTAGATTTACTCAATTTCTTTACGTTAAGAGGTTGTAAACAATTTATTTGGGCTGAATTTAAACAAACAAATTAAGTTGAACATTACTAAACTTAATTTGTTTGTTTAAATTCAACACAAATAAATTGTTTGCAACAGTTCTGCATGCAACACTTTTTTCAGTGAAATGTATTATTATTATTATTATTAATAATAATAATAATATTTATTTATTTATATTATTATTATTATTATTATTATTATTATTATTATTATTATTATTATTATTATTAATAGTATGATTGGGCCGAACATTTTCTATATGTAGCCAACACTCCGGCCTTTAAACCGGAATCTTCCTCATGTAACTTGATGCTTGTATATGATGATCACGAGAAAACAAGAAATATATATTGCATGGCCTCGAAGGACTTCTGTAGTGTTTTGTTTACATTAAATAATAAAAAAATATGCTCCACTCTTAAAAAGCGAAGGATCCTCGAAGAGGCTTTAAAGGGATAGGTCACTCACTATTTATACAGTACAACAAGTAGAGATTCACATAAACAGTTGTTTCCCCCCAACAAAAAATAATTAAGTTAACTTTAATTTAAGTGGATTAAACTTAAGACAATTTAGTCCCACCACAAAAAAACAAAAAAAATCAAGATTTGTGTTATTTCAGCTCTTTTTAAATAAGTAGTTTGAACAAGCTGAAAACATATATATATATATATATATATATATATATATATATATATATATATATATATATATATATATATATATATATATATATATAGTTGAAGTCAGAATTAATAGCCCCCCTTTGAATTTCTTTTTCTTTTTTAAATATTTCCTAAAATGTGTTTAACAGCACAAGGAAATTTTCACAGTATGTCTGATAATATTTTTTTCTTCTGGAGAAAGTCTTATTTGTTTTATTTCGGCAAAAAAAAAGCAGTTATTAATTTTTTTTAAATCCATTTTAGGGACAAAATTATTAGATCCTTTAAGCTATATATTTTTTTCGATATAACCATCGCTATACAATAACATGCCTAATTACTCTAACCTGCCTAGTTAACCTAATTAACCTAGTTAAGCCTTTAAATGTCATATATATTGAGTGTAAACTCTCCCTTACATGGTTTCAAATCTGTCTTTTGTCTTCTGTTAAGTGATTGAGAAGATATATTGAAGAAAACTGAAACCTGTAGATGTCTACAATACTGTGGAAGTCAATATTACATACTTGGTGCTTCATTAAGTCTATAAAATCACCAGTTATAGCCTGCATTGTACTTAGAAGACACACTGGAGTCTGGAAGAGCTGATTTAATTTAATGTGATATATTTATATACTGACAAAGCTGGTGAAAAAAACATAACTAAGGTGTATTGGAATTAATGCATTTTCTACATGCAATGTGTTTAATAATGCTCAGGCTTTACTATTAGGTTGTGCTGGTTAATATAATGCAAAAAAAAAAAAAAAAAACAATGAACAACACATTACAGTATTTGTTCATGTTAGTTAATCTTAGATAGTGAAAATACAGTCGTTCACTGTTAGTTCATGTTAACTCACAGTGCATTCAGTTAATAAGCATGAGTCTGGATGTTAATAATGCATTAGTAAATAATTAACCATGATTAATCAATGCTCTAAAAATATTGTTCATAAATAGTTCACATTAGTAAATACACAAACTACTGAAATCTTATTGTAAAGTGTGACCATATCAAGATAATTTCCTTGTGCTCTATTTAATGATGTTTTGACTGTAAATTCGTCTGTTAGGCTATTTTAGCAAGTCTGTTTTCAAATAGTTACTGTAATTAAACACTATAATTAGCCATTAATATCTGCTTTGATCTCAAAACGAGTTCTCTCTAGTTTCCCCAGTGCTGTAAATGTTAAAATAGCAGGTGATATATATATATATATATTCTTCACATAACTGGAAATATAGTCCTCCACATGTACGCTGTCCTTGAAAGCTCTATAAACGGTGTATATATAGGTCCGCATGGTTACTGGAAACTCTGAGGCAATTGCAGGTTAGAGAGAAAATAAAAAACGTGGCTGTAAAGAGGACAGAATACATGCGCATACCATAGCGAAAGCGTGAGGCAAGCGTTTATACTGCTGTTTGGAGAATGCTGCGATAGGATGATAAGTGTGAGCTGTGACCTCTGACCTCGCAGTTCACGTAAACTTATCAAGTGACTGTCTGACCTGAGGATAATTGGCCTTAATTACTTCCTGTTGTTGAACAGAGGAAAGCGCTGGAAGGAAAAAAAACGACTCAAATCTGGAAAATCTGGTGCCAGTAGCATGGTTTTTTTTTTCTTCTCTCTTTCTTTGCTAATCTAATTTAGGTGCCAGACCCCTTGCTTGACATGTTTTTTTGTTTGTTCTTCCATTAAAGGGATAGTTCACCCAGAAATTGACTTACACTCAAGTGGTTTTAAACTTTTTATGACTCTTTCTTCTGTTGAACACAAAACGAAAAGATATCATGGTGTAGGGGGGATGTAGATGTACAGTTTTAACCCAAAGAATGAGCAGTCTGTCAGATGAAGAAGAGCCGGAGTCAGAGATTCAAATAAATAAATTAAGTTTGCTGAAGATAGTCTGCAGTTTCATCAGCAGAAGCCAGCTCACCATGAGTTCCTAGGCCGCTCTGCTTCCATTCACAAATCAATAACAATTATACTCTCACATAATGTTATTGACTGCGTCATACATATAGGTGTTCTAACCTGATTGGTTAAAACACAGATAGAAATTTCCACGTGGGTACAATTCTGAACAATATCTTAAGCCTATAAACATCAGACATCCACTAGACTGTTTAGAGCTGACTCCAGACCTGTGAAACGGACCCACAATCAAATAGAACACACACACTTAAAGTACAATCTGTTTCTTACCTAAGGCTGAGCAGTCGTCTTCATCAAAACTGGGTAAAAAACCGGTGAAATCTACATTCAGGCAGTTATATCCTTACTGCACAAAGCCTATCTTGAATAAAAAGTAGAATCACTTTGAAAGAATTAACCGTGATATAGCAGAATCACTTTAGACATTTTAGAAAGTAAAAACAATAGAAACGGTTGCTTCCAGTCCTCAGCCCTTCAGTTTCACTCGAGGTCTCCGTGACCTCTGAGCTAGTTTGGTGGCTCCTGAAAGAAGTTATAAGGAGACAGGCAAATGCACTGAACATTCTTATATTAAGTAATGTGTTAACTTTCTTCATTATTCAATAATCATCTAATAATAATAATAATAATAATAATAATAACAACAATAATAATAATAACAATTATAACATTAATAATAATAATAATTACAACAATAACAATAAAATTAATAATAATAATAATAATAATAATAATAATAATAACAATAAAATTATTATTAACAACAATAATAATAATAACAATAAAATTAATAATAATAATAATAATAATAATAACAATAACAATAACAATAACAATAAAATTAATGATAATAATATTAATAGTAATAATAATAATAATAGCATTAAAAAATAATAATAATAACAACAACAACTATGTTAATAATAATAATAATAATAATAACAACAATAAAACTAATAATAATAATAAATAATAATAATAATAACAACAACAACAACAACAACAACAACAACAACAACAACAACAATAAAATTAATAATAATAAAAATAATAATAACAATAAAATTAATAATAATATTAATAGGAATAATAATAAAAAAATAATAATAATAATAATAACAACAACAGTAATAATAACATTAATATTATTATTAATAATAATAATAATAAAATAATAAAATAATATTATTAATAATAATAATAATAATAATGTCAATAAAAATAACCACAACAACAATAATTCCTTACATTTATATAGCACTTTTCTAAACACACAAAGCGCTTTACACATTTTTAGAGGGAATCTCCTCATCCACCACCAGTGTGCAGCATCCACCTGGATGATGCGACGGCAGCCTTATTGCGCCAGACCTCACACCACACACTAGCTGATTGGTGGAGAGGAGACAGAGTGATGAAGCCAATTATGATAATGGGATGGTTAGGAGGCCAGTGGACAGATTTGGCCAGGATGCCAGGGTGAAACGACCACAGAGAGTCGGGACCTCAGTTTAACATCTCATCCGAAAGATGGCACTCACTGAGCAATATAGAGTCCCCGTCACTTTACTGGGGCGTTAGGACCCACACAGGGCGTCCCCTGCTGGCCAAACTAACACCATTTCCGGCAGCAACCTAGCTTTCCCATGTGGTCTCTCATCCAGGAGGGCGCAGCCCTGCTTAGCTTCAGTGGGCGACCATGTGAGAGTTGCAGAGAGCTAATGTAACTACCATTGTGTTGTGTTGCAATCGTCACCAACTTAAAGCAACAAAACCCTCCAAAAGTGATTCTCAGTGTCTCTTTATCCTGAGAAACAAATCACATGCAACATAGGGCAATATACTGCAGACAAAACTAAAATAAACAGAAGATGTCAAATAAACAACACTGCTACTTTAATGCCTCATGTTTAGTGAAGTGTATGTGTGCATTTATGAGTTTCTTACTTCTGCTGAACACAAAAGAAGATGTTTTGAAGAATGCTGGAAACCTGTAACCATTGACTTAGCAGGGAACATAGTAGGAAAAACAAATACTATAGAAGTCAATGGTTACAGGTAGGTGATGTCAGTGTGTCTGTACATGTTCAGTGAAGTGTATGGGTTTCTTTCTTCTGTTGAACACAAAAGAAGATGTTTTGAAGAATGCTGGAAACCTGCAATCATGGACTTCCATAGTATTCATTTTTGTACCGTGATGCCCCGACGACAGAATTGTCCTTTTTTTAAATGAACTTTCCCTTTAAGTTTGCATTCAAAGTCCTCGCAGAAACCACAATGAAATTGTCTTTCTAGTTAAACGCTCTCATGTACAGAACTAATTGAGCAGTATCTGTCTATTGGCCGGAAAGCACTGGATCTGTTGTTAATTATCAGCCAGGATGCGGGAGTTGAGTCTGGCCAGCTGCTGTAAGTGTGTCCTGCTCTCTGACCTCTCCGTGTTAAGTAACTGCAGACTTTCACTCTAGATAAACTATCGGAGCTGCGCTTTTTCACCAGCACCAGCATGCAAACACACACTTCACTGATGTAGGAGACATAATGCTAATGCTGGAGAGATGAAGACTACTCCAACACCTACAGCCCAAATTATTAGCTCCTTTGCTCTTTTCCAAAATCATTTTCTTATTTCCCACATGATGTTGAACAGATTGAGGAATTTTTCACAGTATTTCCTTTAATATTTTTTTCTTCTGGAGAAAGTCTTATTTGTTTTATTTTGGCTAGAATAAAAGCAGTTCCTAATTGCTTTAAAGCCATTTTAAGGTCAATATTATTTGCCCCCTTGAGCAATATTAGTTTTAGATTGTCACCAGACAATACCACTGTTATATAATGACTTGCCTAATTACACTAACTTCACCCTAATTACCCTAGTGAAGCCTTTAAATGTCACTTTAAGCTGAATACTAGTGTCTTGAAGAATATCTAGTCTAATATTATTTACTGTCATCATGGCAAAGAGAAAATAAATCAGCTATTAGAGATGAGTTATTAAAACTATTATGTTTAGAAATGTGCTGAAGAAATCTGCTCTCCGTTAAAGAGAAACAGGGGAAGTAAGTATACTGGAGAGCAAATAATTTTGTATTTTAAATAATATCAACAAAACTCTTATACCAACAAGACATTTTTGTTTATAACTTTTAAATTCTGTCATTTACTGATTCTTAATTTGTTGTAAACCAAGTTGTGCTTTTTGGTTCTGTTAAATCAGCCTGATCTCACGAGAAAACATAAGTATTTTACTTATGCGTTATTTTAGTTAGGCGTGGCACCTAACCCCACCCCTTAACACAACCGTCATTGGGGGATGAGCAAATCGAACTAAAATGTACGAATTAGATCGTACGAATTCGTACGAATTAGCCACTAAATGAAAAAGTTACGAATTGCCGTGAGATTGTGTTGGTTAAATACAAAAGAAGATGTTTTGAAGAATGTTGTAAACCAGTTACCATTGACTTTCATACTCTGTAAAAATGCAGGGTTCAACACAATTCATTCATGTTGACCCAAAACAAAACAAAGTTAACTTAACACTTAACTAATTTATGTGGATTGAACATAAAAAATTAAGTTGTTCCGATGAAATCTCAAGATTTGTGTTGTTTCAGCTCATTTCAAACTAGCATGAATGAGCAAAAAAAAAAAAACTTTTTTGAGTGTAAGATCACAGTAAAAAAAAAAAAAAAAAAAAATATATATATATATATATATATATATATATATATATATATATATATATATATATATATATATGAGCAATATCACACTCGTAGCAGTGCGATATAGCTGTATGTTGGCACTGGTGGGAGGCGTGCCTTAGTGCCCCCACCAGTGCCGATATACAGCCATATCGCACTGCTACGAGTGTGATATTGCGTTTATACAACAGTTTGACAGCATAATTGTGTATATAAAAACAAAATCAAACATGGAGAGTCTCAAAAACCCTTTTGTATGAGGAACTACTTTCTTCTGGATTCAAATCATAAGCTGACAGTTAAACAGCTGAGCGTGCATCTTTTAAACTGTAGATCTGTAGTGTCTGCTTTTTGCTGGCTGTATGTGGGCGGAGTAATACACAAAGGGTAAAGAGGCTGTAGGAGTTCTGATATTGCAGAATATCGCACGGCTATCAGCCAATCAGATTTGAGAACCAGACAGAACTGTTATATATATATATATATATATATATATATATATATATATATATATATATATATATATATATATATATAAATATATATATATATATATATATATATATATATATATATATATATATATATATATATATATATATATATTTATATATATAAAGACTATTGTTACTTTTAAACATTATTCAAAATATCTTATTTTGTGTTCAACATTTAAAAAAATCTAATAAAACAATAAGTTAAAGGGGGAAAACCCATGCCAAAACAGGAAAAAATGTGAAAAATGCAAACTCCACACAGAAATGCCACCTGACCCAGCCGAGGCTCGAACCAGCGACCTTCTTGCTGTGAGGCGATTGTGTTACCCACTCCGAGCTGTATATATAGATAATAACAGTAAAGTTATATATAAGCATAGTAACCTGCAGCTATATATAGGTGATGTCATTGTGTAATTGTTCATTGGAGTGTATTTGTGTATATTATCTGCAGCTGTATCCCTTCTAGACTTCATTCACTAAACAATACTGGGAAACACCCAGACACACTCTTTCACAATTTAGCTCATTCAATTCCTCTATAGCACATGTGTTTGGACTGTGGGGGAAACCGGAGCACCCGGAGAAAATACATGCCAACATGAGGAGAACATGCAAACTCCACACAGAAACGCCAACTCGAACAAGCAACCTTCTTGCTGTGAGGTGATCGTGCTACCCACTGTGCCACTCACCTTTTAGACTTATAGACACACATTGTGCAATTCCGAGTGTGCTCAGACTTAAAACACACACTGAATGCATCCAGCAGGTAGTTTTCTAGATATATATGCAGAATCCCTTATCTCCTAGGCACTTCTAATACATCAAACCTGCTTTCTCATTAAAGTTTGACCATTGTGGACACGTTTAATAGGCAGCACTGCATTTCTAACAGTGATAATGTCACACGTTATTCATCGTAGATCAGAAATGCGAATCTCGGGAGGTCAGAATAGCACAAAGCATTCTGAAAAAGTCCAAACTTGTGTCTTGTCAGCTTTTCTGTGCTAACCTAGTGTGTTATTAGCGAAGGGCTGTTTTTCTTCACTGACAGCCCATTCATCATGGATGGAGTGTACAGCTACCTAGTGCCGTAATGAACTGGAGATTGCTTTTGTTGGTCGACCCAATGTTTGGACTAGACGTGGAATGTTGATGATTTTGATGAATGACTTTTTAAAGACATGTGCACGACAGTCTACAGTCAGTACGTTTGCACGGACACTAAGGCCCGGTTTACACTGCCAGTTAAATGTGACCCAATTTCGATTTTTTGCTCATATGTGACACAGATCGGATCTGTTCTATGACCGAACGCATGCTTTCGGCTATTCAGAGATCGGTTTAGAGGGTGTTCGAGGGTGAGGTTGAGAACAGGGTGCAGTGGGTTTTGGGCAGCCGCTTCGATCGGGTACTGCACCAAAGTTGGCAACTCGAGGGTGTTTAGTTTACAGACTGTACCAAAGAGGGGGGTGAGTGAAATTAAGGAAGTTTTTTAGGAAGAACTAAAAGCGAATGGTTGCAGAAGACTGGTCTGAAATATGAGATACTCCCATGAAAAACGGAGTGATGGCAGGTATTGCTTACCAGCAGGGCCGGAGTGGGACTCCTTTTCAGCCCTGGAGTTTCAAGCCTCAGACCGGCCCACCTCAGTTCACGACTGACTATATTAAAATAAGGACATTTCCAATTCAGTTTCTAATTTCACTATCATGTCTTTTTTGAGAAAACAGTTGCTTTAGAACTTCAAATGTTCAACAACCATAACAGTAATATGTCTTAACAATAAAAAAATTTTAAAAGACGAGGATCAAACCCGGATCCGCAGCATCGTAACCTAATGTGCTTACCACCGGACCACAACAACTGTGCATCAAGAAGTGGCTCGTCTGAGTAATATCATCATTCACCTACAGGCTGCATCCTGATCACCAGGCTGTGAGAAAATAGATAAAAAGAGCAGAGCTGTGGTAAAATAATGCATAAGAAGACTGTGGTCAAGTAAAAAAAAAAATATTAATTTAAAAGGTATGACTGCTGAGAGCAACAGATTCTGGAGCTAGGGACACCGGCCCTCGCGGCCAAAAAACGAACCGGCCCACCAGGAATTCTCCCGGTCCTCCCGATTAGCCAATCCGGGCCTGCTTACCAGTTTAATAATGATTTGATCTGCTGTAGTTAGAAATCAGACTGTTATAATCTTCTAAGCCCAAGGGCTTATTATGCTGTTCTGTCGGCCACTTGTGGATCGAAAACATTAACCGTCGCCGACAACTCTTTTAAAAATTGTAAATATTTTAAAATAAGCACTATTTTTACAAATAAACTGCATAGTTGCAATCTAAACAACGACATTCTCGACTAAAAAGTCCTCAAAAGTATATTTTGTTGTGTAACAGCAAACTGTAGTGTCTGCTTGTTGCTGTCTGTATGTGGGCGGAGTAATACACAAAGAGGCTGTATGGGTGCTGATCTTATATCATGGCTATCAGCCAATCAGATTCGAGAATCAAGTCTGGACATCCCTGATTTAGACGATACTCTAATTAGGAATCTACCATGCGAACAGGGATTTTTCATGACCTTAATCATACTAAAGTCATAATTGAACTAAACAGAAGTGAAATTAGGGCAAGGCAGTGGCGCAGTAGGTAGTGCCGTCGCCTCACAGCAAGAAGGTCGCTGGTTCGAACCTCGGCTCAGTTGGCGTTTCTGTGTGGAGTTTGCATGTTTTCCCTGTCTTCGTGTGGGTTTCCTCCGGGTGCTCCGGTTTCCCTCACAGTCCAAAGACGTGGTACAGGTGAATTGGGTAGGCTAAATTGTCCGTAGTGTATGAGAGATAGTGTATGTTTCCCAGAGATGGGTTGCGGCTGGAAGGGCATCCGCTGCATAAAAACTTGCTGGATAAGTTGGCGGTTCATTCCGCTGTGGTGATCCCTGATAAATAAGCCGACAAGAAAATTAATGAATGAATGAAGAAGTGAAATTAAGACATGTACACTGAAAAAAATGATTCAGAGATGACTCCTTGGATTTACTCAATTTTTTTACGTAAGGTGGTTGTAAACAATTTATCTGTGTTGAATTTAAACAAAAAAATTAAGTTGAACATTAATAAACTTAATTTGTTTGTTTAAATTCAACACAAATAAATTGTTTGCAACAGTTCTGCATGCAACACTTTTTTCAGTGTAGAGTCTGCTTGGCATCATTAAAGTACAGTACAGATATCTAAACACCACAATTAAGGAACACCTTTAGAAACATTCAAAAAGCAACTAATTTAAACACTTTAATCTTAATATTGTCTTATTCAGATGTGTAAACGCATTCACCATGACACTACTAAGTCCTGTGCTGTTTCTCATTGTTTGGCTTTGTGTTTTTCCCATGCAGTGGAGCGGGATAAGGATTTCTCCCACCACAGGCGACACTACAGGGAGTTTCGCTTTGACCTGACTCAGATCCCAGAAGGTGAAGCGGTGACCGCTGCTGAGTTCAGGATTTATAAGGATCAAAGTCACATCAGATATGAGAACATCACGCTGAAGGTCACCATATATCAGGTCATCAAAGAATATCCAAACAGGTGAGGGCTTTGCTCATTTTACAAGTCTAGACACACAAGAGCAGAGATGGGAAGTAACGAAGTACAAATACTTCATTACTGTTCTTAAGTAGATTTTTCTGCTATCAGTACTTTACTCCACTACTTATTTTTCTGACAACTTTTTACTTCATCTGCCTACATTTTTACACAAATATTTGTACTTTCTACTCCTACATTTTTAAATCAGCTCGGTACTTTCGTTTTCATGTGTTTGGTGTAGCGATCTCGCAATTTGAGCGTCTTTTCGATGCAGTCTATCTTCGTCATTGCGTGCTGCAGTGCACGGCTTTTTCACCAGAGGTTATTATGCACCGTATGTAGGCTAGTTAATGAAGATTACTATGAGAAAGGCTTGGAGGATGACTCGGCAGATAAGACAGAGGAAGACTGCGAATTTAACATGACTGGTGATGCTTCCCTGTTTCCACACTAATAAGACACATTTTGCTCGATCAGATCACAGGTAAACAAGAGAGACACGTTCCAGTTCAAAAACAGCCCATATGAATGCTTAAGTTTAAGATTCTTTTGTCTATGGGATTTGTCTGGTCTGTCAATCTAATACTGTACATTTTTTGTTATTGATTCCACTTGAGTTAAGAAATTAAGTTTTGCAATTTTTGAATCAGTTCAGCTGAACTTTTAGCTTTAAGTATAGATCACTGAATCAGATTAAACCGTAGGGCTCATGCTAAGGAGAAGTTTGAGAAAAAATGAATCTCTAAATGAATCATATGAGAGTCGTTGGGATAGTTAGATAAATAAATACACATTATAAAAGACAATGAAAGTGTTTTTTGACCTTGCATGCAGATCAGCCTGCAGATGGAGACCCCCAAAACCAAAATATGACCTTTTATAATGTATAATAGGGGCTCTTTAAAAGGTAAGTAATTGCAAACAATTTATATACGACGAATTTAAACAAACAAATTAAATTTAGCAATGTTCAAAATATTTGTTTGTTTAAATTCAGCTCATATTAATGGTTTGCAACCACAAACAGTAACTTAAAAAAAGACTAGTAAATCAAATTAATCATTCTTTTTCAGTACATATCGCTTTTTAAAGGAACACTCCACTTATTAAACTGTAAATATGCCCATTTTACAGCTCTACTAGAGTTGAGGCGTTTAGTTTTAGCAGTTTTAGATCAATTCAGCTGAACTTTTAGCTTTAAGCATAGATCACTGAATCAGATTAGACCGTAGGGCTCGTGCTAAGGAGAAGTTTGGGAACAAATGAATCGCTGAATGAATCATATGGGAGTCATTGCGATAATTAGATAAAATAAATACACATTATAAGACAATGAAAGTGTTTTTGACCTTGCATGGAGATCAGGCTGATGATGGAGACCCCCAAAACCAAAATAGGACCTTTTTTAATACATAATAAGGGCTCTTTAAAAGGTAAGTAATTGCAAACAATTTATAATTGCCGAATTTAAACAAACAAATTAAATTTAGCAATGTTCAATGGATTTATTTGTTTAAATTCAGCTCATTTCAATGGTTTGCAACCACTAACAGTAACTTAAAAAAGTGCTGGTAAATCAAATTAATCATCTTTTCAGTGCATATCGCTTTTTAAAGGAACACTCCACTTTTTAAACTGTAAAAATGCCCATTTTACAGCTCTACTAGAGTTAAGAAATTAAGTTTTGCAATTTTTGGATCACTTCAGATGAACTTTAGGTTTGGCGGAAGCACTTTTAGCTGTGATCACTGAACCGGATTAGACCGAAGGGCTCATCCTAAGGACAAGTTTGAGAACAAATTAATCTCTAAATGAATCATATGGGAGTCATTGGGATAATTAGATAAAATAAATACACATTATAAGACTATGAAAGTGTTTTCTGACCTTGCATGCAGATCAGCCTGATGATGGAGACCCCCAAAACCAAAATATGACCTATTTTAATGCATAATAAGGGCTCTTTAAAAGATAGGTAATTGTAAACAATTTATAAATGCTGAATTTAAACAAACAAATTAAATTTAGCAATGTTCAATTGATTTATTTGCTTAAATTCAGCCCATATCAATGGTTTGCAACCACTAACAGTAACTTAAAAAAGTGCTAGTAAATCAAATTAATGATTTTTCAGTGCATATCGCTTTTTAAAGGAACACTCCACTTTTTAAACTGTAAAATGCCCATTTTACAGCTCTACTAGAGTTAAGGAATTAAGTTTTGCAATTTGTGAATCACTTCAGATTAACTTTAGGTTTGGCGGAAGCACTTTTAGCTGTGATCACTGAACCGGATTAGACCGAAGGGCTCATCCTAAGGAAAAGTTTGAGAACAAATGAATCTCTAAATGAATCATATGAGAGTCGTTGGGATAGTTAGATAAAATAAATACACATTATAAGACAATGAAAGTGTTTTCTGACCTTGCATGCAGATCAGCCTGATGATGGAGACCCCCAAAACCAAAATAGGACCTTTTTTTAATGCATAATAGGGGCTCTTTAAAAGCTAAGTAGTGGCAAACAATTTATATACGCCGATTTTACACAAATTAAATTTAGCAATGTTCAATTCATATGTTAGTTTTAATTCAGCTCATATAAACTGTTTAAGATCGTGTTGAAGAGGCATTTGTTACCCTGAAGTAACACACTGAGTTTAAATTAAGCCCGGCTGCCAATTAAACCTGTAGGACAGTCTCTTAAAAAAGCGATGCCTGGTCTGCGAAACACTTTAGGCAGGCAATCGAGCGGAAAATAAAAAGCACATCCTGTTTACGCCAGCGAGTCTGGAGTCTGTCTGGAGCTTTCCTTCAAGATGTTTAAACGCGCTCATTTGTCACCATTGAAAATCTGACAAAAGCAGACTTGGAATTGTCATCTTGCTATTTAAAGAAGGAAAGAGCATCGGCTGATATTAATATCACATTTCAGAGGCTTATCCAAGGAATATGTTGTGTAAGTTGATATGTTGCCTGCTTTCCTTTAACAACCGCTGCCTCTTTTAATGAGTAACTGACATGTAAATAAAAGACTAGTATCTTTATCATTCTCAGTATCCCACATAGAAGATTTACTTTTTGGAGTTTTTAAAGCAAGGTTGGGGAGGAGGATCCGTTTCGTCTGATTCTGTCAATCATTATGCAAGAGTATATAAACATCTGCGCAGCTCATTTATGATTATTCTTCCAGGATATCTCCATCACCCCGTCTCCTGCCTTAAATCTGGACATATACAGAATTACTGACTGAGCTATACTGGAGTCTCAAACTCCAGGGGACGATTTTGGTCAGCAAGATAAATCTGTTCATTTTCATCAACTCCAACAGAGTTATCGACTATAGCAGGGGTCACAGTCTCGGTCCTGGAGGTCCGGTGCCCTGCGGGGTTTAGCTCCAACTTGCATCAACACACCTGCCTGGGTTTTTCAAGTATACCTAGTAAGATCTTGATTAGCTTGTTCAGGTGTGTTTGATTTGGGTTGGAGCTAAAACAATTAGCAGTACACCGGCCCTCCAGGAACAAGTTTGGTGATGCCTGGACCACAGGTTTTTGATGTACCACACTGTAAAAAATGCTGGTTCCCACGCAATAGATTTGTGTTGGGACATCTTGAAGAAAAATTAACTTATTCGTTTTTTTTCTAAATTTAAGTGAATCAATCAATCTATCCATCCATCCATCCATCCATCCATCCATCCATCCATCCATCCATCCATCCATCCATCCATCCATCCATCCATCCATCCATCCATCTATCTATCTATCTATCTATCTATCTATCTATCTATCTATCTATCTATCCATCCATTTATCCATCCATCCATCCATCATCCATCTATCTATTTATTTAACTACCTATCCATCCATCCATCTATCCGTCTATCCGTCTATCCGTCTATCTATCTATCTATCTATCTATCTATCTATCTATCTATCTATCTATCTATCTATCTATCTATCTATCTATCTATCTATCTATCTATCTATCTATCTATCTATCTATCTATCTATCTATATATCTATCTATCTATCCACCCATCTATCTATCTATCTATCTATCCATCCATCCATCCATCCATCCATCCATCCATCCATCCATCCATCCATCCATCCATCCATCCATCCATCCATCCATCCATCCATCTATCTATCTATCTATCTATCTATCTATCTATCTATCTATCTATCTATCTATCTATCTATCTATCCACCCATCTATCTATCTATCTATCTATCTATCTATCTATCTATCTATCTATCTATCTATCTATCTATCTATCTATCTATCTATCTATCTATCTATCTATCTATCTATCCATCCATCCATCCATCCATCCATCCATCCACCCATCCATCCATCCATCCATCCATCCATCCATCTATCTATCTATCATCTATCTATATCCATCTATCCATCCACCCACCCATCCATCCATCCATCCATCCATCCATCCATCCATCCATCCATCCATCCATCCATCCATCCATCCATCCATCCATCCATCCATCCATCCATCCATCCATCTATCTATCTATGTTTGTCTTGACTAACTTTAATAATCTAGTTAACATCTGATCCAAATACTGCATTTACATCTGGCCTAAGTGTAGTGTGCCGCCTTAAAGACGGTGCCACCTCTGCCAAAGCCAGGCCATGTTTGGCCCACATGCTGTATGCCAGTGCCAGATGAATGGGCCAATTCCGGGCCAATATTCTTTGCTACCTGGGTAGCTATTGTGAAATGATGGAAACATTTTCCCCAAGAAAACTGCCCTGTTTTAGCTGATCTTTAAGGATACCGCCATCTGGGCTCAACTTAAACACCATGACATAAACACAGCTCTGTTCAATATACCCCACACCACCTCTTGTCCTCTAGAAATAATTTCTCTCAATCAAAACCCGGACCTGTCCTTCCTCAGCCTCGCCAGATAAACTTGCTGCTAATGGCCACGGATAAAGCTTTCCATTAACAGCTCATTTGCACTTATGAAAGTCTTGAAAGTCCATCAGTTATCACTCGCTGGATATCTCTGCACCCGGACGGGCCCCATCTGGCCTTAATAGAGAGCTTCAAGAGACTTCAGAGCTTCCGCAAAGCCAGTCTGTGCCCACCTGCCTCTTCATGGCTCTAATGGTCTTGTAATCTAGATTGAGACCCGTGACTTATCTTGAGGCATAGATGAGACGGGGCCTTTCCTCAGCATGAATGAACGCAGCTGAAATGCCGGAGCATAGATATGGCTCTCCTGAGGCAATGAAACAGGCCTTTCTAATGGATTCTGCCATCAGAGGAGTGTGTTTATGAGGCGCCCGCGTCTGACAGCTTCACACATTCACTCTGTACTGCCATTTTCCTGTGATTAATGGAATTTAGTGTTTCACAGTTTAGCACCCGCTTCTTACAGCCGGCCAACGTTTGCCCAGGGATAGCTCACCCAAAAATTGAAATTTGCTCACTATTTACTCCCCCCCCCCAATAAGTTCCGGTTTCTTTCCACAAAAGAAGATATTTTGAAGCAATCCGTAAACCTGTAACCATTGACTTCCACAGTAGGACAAACAAATACCATGGAAGTCAATGGTTGCAGGTTTCCGCCAATCTTTTTTTGAGTTTGAGTTTACTCGCTTCATTCGCACGTCAAATTCACTTCAGAACAGACGCGGATTCGCGTGATGGGCGGGGCTTCTGTCTGCCCAAAGACTCTAGCTTCATAGTGGCTAACATGGATTTTATGAAGAAAATAACAGTGTTTATGTGCTTTATGAAGACTGAAAAACAGCGTCGGTACGTTTAGGGTCGTGTCTGAGTCCACTACATCCTTTCAGAGGTGCATCCAGTTCTGTGAGCTCATAAACTCCTCCAAAAACTTAACCTGGATGACGGAGGCTTTAAGCGGTGCTTCTGACTGAGCCAAGCTGAGTTTGATGAACTATGAAGGCTGGAGGATTTCCCTCGGAACACCGACAACTGGTTCTACGTCACAATCACGCCCCCACAAGAGCAAGCTTCTGATTAACGCGGCGCGAATGTACGCTGAAGTTCAGATTTTCGAACTCCATAGATTCGCGCAAAACGCTCGTTAAGCGCGTCAAATGTGCAAATGCTCAATTCGTGCAATTTGCGTCATTCGCGCTGCGCCATTCGCACAATTCGCGCCGCAGAATGTCTATTCGCGCGTTTGCATTGACTTAACATGTAAATCACTCCTGCTTGACGTGCGTTCCGCGTCTGGTGAGAACGCAGCGTTATACTGGGTAAAGCAAGTAAATGATGCCCCTTTTACAAGTTGTAAAATAAATCTCGGATGTCCATAGAGTGTGAAGTTTTAGCTCCAAATTCCACACACATAATGTTTTATAACTCTCTGAAACTGAACCTTTTATGCTGTAATCCTAATAGTGTGGCGTTTTGGTGACTGTCGCTTTAAATGCAAATGAGATTGTGCTCTTTTCAGAAGAAGGCGGAGCTACAAATGCCTGTGTGTGAGCATAGTGGCAGATTCAAACACAAAACTAACGTCCTATGCTAATGAGGGAGAGATGGTTACTAGTGGGCGGGGCTTTCCCTCTGATGACACGTACAAAGGGAGAATGTCAATCAAAGTGTTTCTGCAGAAGTCTGATGGTATATATAAAAAAAAAAATACACTCACCGGCCACTTTATTAGGTACACCTGTCCAACTGCTTGTTAATGTGTTGACATGGTCAAGACGATCTGCTGCAGTACAAAGCGTTCATCAGAATGGGGAAGAAAGGGGATTTAGGTGACTTTAAACGTGCCATGGTTGTTGCTGCCAGACGAGCTGCTCTGAGTATTTCAGAAACTGCTGATCTACTGGGATTTTCACGCACTATAGAAAATAGAAAGGCAACAGTAACTCAAATAAGCACTCGTTACCACCGAGGTCTGCAGAAGAGCATCTCTGAACACACAACACGTCCAACCTTGAGGCGGATGGGCTACAGCAGCAGAAGAACACACCGGGTGCCGCTCCTGTCAGCTAAGAACAGGAAACTGAGGCTACAATTCACACAGACTCACCAAAACTGGACAATAGAAGATTGGAGAAACGTTGCCTGCTCTGATGAGTCTCCATTTCTGCTGACACATTCAGATGGTCGGCTCAGAATTTGGTGTCAACAACATGAAAGCTTGGATCCATCCTGCCTTGTATCAGCGGTTCAGGCTGGTGGTGCTGGTGTAATGGTGTGGGGGAGATTTTCTTGGCACACTTTGGGCTCATTAGTACCAACTGAGCATGGTGTCAACGCCACAGCCTACCTGAGTATTGCTGCTGACCATGTCCACCAGTGTACATATCTTCTGATGACTACTTCCAGCAGGATAACACGCCATAAAGCGTAAATCATCTCAGACTGATTTCTTAAACATGACGATGAGTTCACTGTACTCAAATGGCCTCCACAGTCACCAGAGCTCAATCCAATAGAGCACCTTTGGGATGTGGTGGAATGGGAGATTGGCATCATGGATGTGCAGCCGACAAATCTGCAGCAAATCTGTGATGCTATCATGTCAATATGGAGCAAAACCTCTGAGGAATATTTCCAGTAGCTTGTTGAATCTATGCCACGAAGGATTAAGGCAGTTCTGAAGGCAAAAGGGGGTCCAACCCGGTACTAGTAAGGTGTACCCAATAAAGTGGCCGGTGAGTTGTTTGTGTGTGTGTGTATATATATATATCTGGACAGTAATTATTAAAACAGAATAATTAGTTATCTTAACTTAAAAAAAAAAAAAAACTTCTTGCTAAAAATGATGGTTTAAAGAATAATGAGAAACTACAGGGTGGGTGAAAGGTAAATATGGGCAATGTTTAACAGTCTCTAAAAAAAGTCTCTAAATAGACTGTAGATAAGAAATATTGCTTCATATTTCCTGTATGGATGTAGTCTAGCTACGTCTTTATTCAACAGTTTTTATTGCCTTGTTACTTTTCAACCTGCGACTGTTAAACAGTGTTTTGCCCTTTTAAGCTTTGACTCGTATCTCAGTGTTAAAGTCCACTTGAGAGATGCTCTTCTGCAGAGCTCGCTTGTAACGAGTGCTTATTTGAGTTACTGTTGCCTTTCCATCAGCTGGAACCAGTTTGGCCATTCTCCTCTGACCTCTGGCATCAACAAGGCATTTGCACCCACAGAACTGCCACTCACTGGATATTCTCTCTTATTCGGACCATTCGCTGTAAACCTTGTGCGTGAAAATCCCAGTTTCTGAAATACTCAAAGCAGCCCATCTGGCACCAACAACCATGCCACGTTCAAAGTCACTTAAATCCCCTTTATTCCTCATTCTAATGCTCAGTTTGAACTGCAGCAGATCGTCTTGACCATGCCTAAATGCATGCTTCCATGTGATTGGCTGATTAGAAATTTGCATTAAAAAGCAGTTGGACAGGTGTACCTAATAAAGTGGCCAGTGAGTGAATCTTTACTGCTAAGTACATTAGTTTTCCACATGCAACTTTAAAATACAGTAATATGCTGCATATCTGTAAAAGAGTAAAATTCAGTTACAGGTAAATACTGTACGACGAAACAATAAAATACAGTAGTTTACCATAAAATGCAGAAATTTGACAGCCTGCACTGTATTTTTTAGTATAATTCTGTCAAGCACTTGTAGTATGCCGTAACCCACACATGCCATTTATTTACAGTGCAGTGTGTAGGATCTCGCTGAAGCTGAACAGAAAATGCAGATGGTGATATATACCAGAGGCTGGTGTGGCGTGTCGAGACGTGCCACTGTCTGTGATCATTCCTGCTGTCTGAAAGCGGCCGGCGGCTCGCTGTGTGGCCCATGTGCTGTTATGGAACATCACTTAAGTAGATGAACAGGAATGGCTTGTTGACAAAATTGTGGTGGAGATGAAAAGTCAGGGCTGAGAGAGAGAATTCGGTCGGGCTCATTTCAATATTTGTTTTGGTACGTTATAATCAACATCGCTAATTAAGACGCAGAAGGACTGCAATTAGCAAAATCCATCTCTTTTGTCTAAACATGTCACGGGGGAGTTTAGCATTCATGTTTGTGTGGGACGGTGAAATGTTAGACTTCGAAATTGCAATGCAAATCAGACTGTCAGTGCAGTCGCTTAGGCTTTTTCTTAAAATATACAAGTCTTGTTATTAATAAACCATTAACTGTGACCATTAATCTCCTAGTTTGCTCATTATTAGTTATTAGGGTGGTTTAGGTATATAGACCGCCTGCCTGCTGAGCTCAAGGTAAAATATAATATTGTTACATAAGAAGTTACATCTTGGTCAGACTTCATTTTAGGATACAATTCTAGCAATTAACAAAGCATTAACTATGACTTTTGCCTAAAAAACTGCTAATTAGCTGCTTATTAATAGTTAGGGTTGGGTTTAGGTATTAAGTAGGATTAGGGATGCAGAATACAATCATGAATATGTGCTGTATAAGTACTAACAAACAGCAAATATCTTAATACCTGGAGGTTATAAGACAGAATCTGCATACTTTATATATATATATATATATATATATATATATATATATATATATATATATATATATATATATATATATATATATATATATATATATATATATAAATAAATAAATATGTATGTGTGTGTATATATATATATATATATATATATATATATATATATATATATATATATATATATATATATATATATATAAATATATATATATATATATATATATATATATATATATATATATATATATATATTTATATATATATATATATATATATATATATATATATATTTATATATATATATATATATATATATATATATATATATATATATATATATATATATATATATATTTATTTATAAATATAAATATTTATAAATAATTAATAAATAAATATATAATAAATATATAATAAATATTTATAAATAAATAAATAAATATATATATAAATATATATATATATACATATATATATATATATATATATATATATATATATACACACATTTACACAAGTGTATCAATAGATTCAATGAAGGGAAATCTGCATGCAGATTCCATGCGAGTAATAAGTGTTATGAAGTGTTCCTCACACAGGTGAGTGGGCTTGACAAACCACCTGTAGAAAAAACACTCTTTCATCTCTCAGACACACTTCAACTCACACTTGCCCCAGTTGTGCACATTTGGACCAGACACTTTCTCACAATTTCTGCAAATCTCCAAAAAAAAACAAAAAAAAAACAGTGCATTTCTGAAGTGTGCCTCACATGGGTGAGTGGGCTTGACAAACCACCTGTAAATAAACCCTTCTCTCTATAGAAAAAAAAACCCTTCCTTCAGCACTATATTCTCTTTCTTTGTATAATCAGCACATTTCACGTGTATTGCCTCTTCTTGTTGAATCGCTGAATGCCTTCTCGGTTGTAGGTCGCTTTGGATAAAAGCATCTGCTAAATGTAAAATGTAATAAGCCACTAGTTAACCGTGCGATTCGGTCCCTATTCTAATGTTTAAGTGTTTTTGTATTGTATTATCAGGGATCCTGACACGTTTCTGTTGGACTGGAAGAAGATCCGCGCTACTGATGGAGGATGGCTGGTGTTTGACATCACGGCCACCAGCAATCACTGGGTCCTGAACCCGCAGCAGAACATGGGCCTTCAGCTGTGTGTGGAGACCACCGATGGTAGGACACCACTACACGTGCGCTTATTCATTAAATTCAATAAATCATGATAACGAACATTCAAAATACTCCTATCATGGGCAAATCCAATTACCGTAAATAATTATTTATTATTGGTGTGGGTGTTCCCCAAAGTCCAAACACATGCGCTATACCAGGGGTGGCCAACCCTGTTCCTGGAGAGCCACCTTCCTGCAGATTTCAGTTGCAACCCATATCAAACACACCTGAACCAATTAATTAGGACCTGAACACCACGTGATAATTACAGGCAGGTGTGTTTGATATGGGTAGCAACTGAAATCTGCAGGAAGGTAGATCTCCAGGAACAGGACTGGCCAACCCTGCGCTATAAAGTAGGTGTATTGGGTAACCAAAATTGGCCATAGTGTATGAGTGTGTGTGAGAATGAGAGAGTGTATAGGTGTTTCCCACTACTGGGTTGCAGCTATAAAGGCATCCACTGTGTAAAACATATGCTGGGATAGTTGGCGGTTCATTCCGCTGTGGAGACCCATGATAAATAAGGGACTAAGCTGAAGGAAAATGAATGAGAGAGTTTCTAGATAACTATAGCTTCTAGTTACCTAAATAGTTTTAAGGACTATGGTTAATTTCTCTAATGATGCATCATATGGTTAAGGGGTTAGTCCAGGAGTGGGCAAACTTGATTCTGGAGGGCCGGTGTCCTGCATAGTTTAGCTCCAACCCTATTCAAACAAACCTCATTATAGAGTTCAAGTGATCTTGAAGACACTGATTAGTTTGTTCAGGTGTGTTTGACTAGTGTTGGAAAACTCTGCAGGGACACCGGCCCTCGAGGATCAAGTTTGCCCATCCCTGAGTTAGTCAGTGAATGGGAAATGAGTTTAAATATACTGGAAAATGGCATGTGTTTTATATTTAATATTATTTTATAATGGTACATCTGCCAGATAAACGTTACTCCATGTTGTCCCTGCTGAAAAATCCAGCTTAAACCAGCCTAGACTGGTTGGCTGGTTTTCGCTGGTTGACCAGCCTGGATTTAGAGGGGTTTTGGCCATTTCCAGGCTGGTTTCCAGCCATTTCCAGCCTGGTTTAAGCTGGTCTGGCTGGAAAATGACCAGCTAAATCCAGCTAAAACCATCTTGACCAGCCTGATTTAAGCTGGACATAGCTGGTTTTAGCTGGGTTCCCATCCTGGCTAGGCTGGTCAAGCTGGTTTTAGCTGGTCATCTCCCAGCCTGACCAGCTAAGACCAGGCTGGAAATGGCTGGAAACCAGCCTGGAAGTGGCCAAAACCCCTCTAAAACCAGCCTGGTCGACCAGCTAAAACCAGCCAACCAGCCTAGGCTGGTTTAAGCTGTTTTTTTCAGTAGGGGTTCGTTTGCTGGGGAATTTAATAAATGATAACCATTTGGTCACTTTGAAGGCACTATAATATTTTAGTGTCCTTCCCTGCAGACAGAGCGATATTGTTTTAATTATTGTTGCATTCCCTTTTTACTGGAAATAAGAACCATGAAGTGCAGCTGTTTTCATTTTCCTTTCACATAGTCATTATTTCAGCCTAAAAACAGACACGTTTACCGATGTGAGACTTCACAAAAGGATCATCTTTGAGTCACGGCTACACCCAGTTTTTCCTCTTTCTTAAATGGGAACCTGATGCTGTGAAGTCGCCTGCTTTTCAAGATCGTTTTTCAGCTCACTTTGACATGTAGACAATCACTACGGTATCTGTGTGTGTGGACTGTAGAACCTGTCATACACAGTTGTGATGTTTCCACCACCCAAGAAGAGGTTTCCGTGTCTCACTCGTGGCTGTTTGACTAATGCGGATCTCTGTAATCAGATGCAAACATCCGTCTGCTTTCCAGGTAGAAGCATCAACATGAAATCTGCTGGCATCATCGGCAGGAACGGACCTCAGTCCAAACAGCCGTTCCTGGTGGCTTTTTTCAAAGCCAGCGAGGTTTTGCTTCGTTCTGTGAGAGCCACGGGAAGCAAGAAGAAGAGCCACAACAGAAACAAAAGCAAAACACAAGTGAAATCAACACCAGCTCTCAAAAGCGGAGGTACAGTGGAGATTTACTGTATTCTAAAACACTCACATTCAGTGCAAGCAGTGCTAGCCGAACCTCCAGCAATACATCGGCTTCATTTCACAACTGATTTAGATAGCCAACTTGGTAGAAGACATCTCAATGCAGGAACTGTGTTCCAATTGGCATGTTCCCTACATAGTGTTTACTTCTCTCTGTCGTACATGGGAAACTGTTTTTAAATGAAGTATTATTCAAGATCTGCCAAAAATTTGCACTGCTGTTTGCAGCATCTTCAGATAAAAATGATTACAGAAGTGTGACGGGTTATTTTAAAGGTGCTGTACGAAAGTTGGGCGGCACTTGTGGTTAGCATTGTCACTTCAGAGCAAGAAGGTCGCTGATTCAAGCCCCAGGCATTTCTGTATAGAGTTTGCATGTTCTCCCCATGTTGGCGTGGGTTTCCTCCGGGTTCCTCGGGGTTGGTGTGGGTTTTCACCACAGTCCAAACACATGCAGTATTGGAGAATTAACTAAACTAAATTGTCCGTAGTGTGTGTGAATGAGTGTGTGTGGGTGTTTCCCAAGACTGGGTTGCAGCTGGAAGGGCATCCCCTGCGTAAAGATATGCTGGAATAGTTGCCGGTTCATTCCACTGTGGCAACCCCTGAAATAGAGACTAAGCTGAAGGAAAATAAATGAACATTTTTACTCTTCCAAATCAGAAAGATACCATAATGTTTGCAGATATTCAAGAAACAAAAGCATCTAAATACTTTTAATGAATGGCTAAAAAATTTGCCATTTATTCTCCTTTAAAATATGTGCGTTCTGTGTCAGAATGTCGCTCTTTGTTTTGATCTCAATAACCAGCCGACTGCCAGTTCAACCATTTGTATTTCAGCACACTTGGTTGCCTTTGTGGAAAACAGTGTACTTCATTTCAGGCTTGAAGGCTGAAACTGTGACCTCGAGAAGATACTAGCAGCCTCCAAAATGAGACGCAGATTCAGTTTTATAAATGTAAATATTTGCTGATCGGCTTTACAGTGTAAGGTTTGATTTTTAGGCATCATTATGCCCTATTGGTGTCATCGATTTAGCAACCTTTGTGTGCGTCAAGTTAAAGGAGGAAGGGCAGGGTACCAAAAATTTGGGCCAATCCCAATTCTACCCCTTAGTCCTTTCCCTTACCCCTATCCCTCATTTTGTTCATCCATGAAAGGGGTGCAGTGTCCTAATTCACTTTAGTTTGAAGTCGTAGGGCTAAGGGGAAGGGCTGGATAGCCCTTGAAATGGAGACTTTCCAGTACCACACTAGAAACCAAGGGGTACTAAAATTTCCCAGAAAACAGCAGCTACAACACCAACATGGCTGCGAGACACACAGATTTAAGTAATCATTATTAAGAGTTTTTATAACCAACAAACACACAGTACTTTAATATATTCGAAAGTCTTCGTTGTTTACGGTCATACTTAAAAAAAAAAAAAATTACAAAACACCTGCTAAATTTGGCTAAAATTATCTAAAATCCACAATAATAACTCCTGTATAGTAGTCCTTCAAGATACTTTCACATCTGTCACTCGATGGCACGCCAATCCCCTGTTAGAAAAGTGTAGTGGCTGGGAATGAGCTGTTTGCAGTGTCTGGTATAACGTTAATGTTGTTTTCTTGTGTTTATGAATGCAAATATGGCTACGGTGTAAATACGCAGTACAGTTTACGAGCTTATTCCCACGTTCTGTAGTTAGGATTACATGATATCGTTGCCGGCGACGCAGTGGCGCAGTAGGTAGAGCTGCCACCACATAGCAAGAAGGTCCGATCCTCGGCTCAGTTGGCGTTCTGTGTGGAGTTTGCATGTTCTCCCTGCGTTCGTGTGGGTTTCCTCCGGGTGCTCCGGTTTCTCCCACAGTCCAAAGACATGCGGTACAGGTGAATTGGGTAGGCTAAATTGTCCGTAGTGTATGAGTGTGTGTGTGAATGAGTGTGTGTGTGGATGTTTCCCAGGGATGGGTTGCAGCTGGAAGGGCATCCGCTGCGTAAAAACGTTCTGAATAAGTTGGCAGTTCATTCCGCTGTGATGACCCCAGATTGTTGAAGGGACTAACCCGACAAGAAAATGAATGAATGATATCGTTGCCTTTGGTGATTTCCTGAAGACAAAAATAGTGCAACTGGAATAACTACAACAGTTGCCGTCGTCAAACTCGTATGAAGTAAGAGCTTGTGATGACATTTGATGATGTGTGCAGGTGTTGTAGTGCTGTCCCATTTCTTAGGGGTGGATTTGAAGTCCTTCCCGTTCACACTCTGTTTCAAGGGCCAAGTGGAAGGGGTAGGGATAGAAAAATAGAATTGGGATTAGGCCTAAACCTGCAGTTGGATTGCAATATCTAGTTTCATACTGCTCCTTTTAACGTAATCATGAGACTTGCATAAGTCACATCTTGCACGCTTTAATACCCATTGAACATGCTTCTGTCGAATTGCAATCATGGCAGCATATGTTCACTTTGTAGGGCACTTATAATTGATTGGAACAAACCTCTGAAGTGGTAAGAAATACATACAAAAAATACAGAGCGTGGTATCGCAAGGATCAGGACCACTGTACCTGCAGAGCTTACCTGATGTTTGGTGAATGTATGACCGAAATCACAGTATTTACTTCATTCAGAGTCTGTATACAAAGCGATGGTGGCAGCTGCAAACAGAGAGCACAGTGAGCCCACACACACTCCTAGACTAAACACCAGCACTGCTTCAGTGTCTGAACACTCAACATCCGCTTTGTGCCGTTATCTAGATCAGAACACCAGTGAACAGAGGCAAGCCTGCAAGAAACACGAACTCTACGTCAGCTTCCGGGATCTGGGATGGCAGGTAAACACTCGCTAGGGTTTGGTCGATTACGGGGCGCTTGAATTCAGACAATTCATCTCTGGCCGTCTCTCGTTTCAGGACTGGATTATTGCTCCAGAAGGCTACGCTGCCTTTTACTGTGATGGAGAATGTTCATTTCCACTGAACGCACATATGAATGCCACGAATCATGCCATTGTGCAGACCTTGGTAAGTGCCTGTTTTTAACACTAGAACTACTCGAGTTCTGCGACTACAAGATTGACCACTATAAGCATTTGAAGCTTCTTTTAAGATTTTTGAAATAGGTGTTGGTTGTCAAATTGTATAAAGCCATTGCCCTAAAAGTACAATCTTAAAAAAATACACTGTAAAAATATAGTTCAACAGTGCATAACATAAATAAAAGATTTAAGGAATCTGGAGGAATTTCAGTACATAAAGGACAAGGGCGCAAGCCTAAGCTGAACAACCGTGATCTCCAATCCTACATCAAGAATCCTCATTCATCGCCACATGGGCTCAGGACTACTTCGACAAACCTTTTTCAAGTACCACAATACTTAGTTACATCCACAAATGCCAGTGAAAACGGTGCTGTGCCAAAAGCAAGCCCTATGTTAACAGTGTCCAGAAGCACGGTCGTCTTCTCTGGGCTCGGAAGCATCTGGAATGGACCATCACACAGTGAATACTGCGCTCAGATGAATCAGTATTTCAGGTATTTCGGGTGGAATAGACGCTGTCTGCTCTGGACCAAAGGAGGATGCAGACTGTTACCAGCAACAAGTTTAAAAGCCAGGATCTTTAATGTTATGGGGTCGTGTCAGTGCCCTTGGCACTGCACATCTATGATGGCACCATTAATGCTGAAAAGTACATAGAGAATTTGGAGCACACCATGCTGCCTTCTTTTCCAGGGCACTCCATTGCTATTTTACCAAGACAATGCAAAACCACATTCTGCACACATTACAAAGTCCTGGCGGTAGCGGAAGAGGATACAGATACTTGACTGGCCTGCCTGCAGTCCTGACCTGTCTCCAATAGAGAATGTGTGGCGCATTTTGTAACAAAGACCCGGTACTTTAACTTTAAGTATTGCGAATTGTAATGGCAACATTACAGAGTGGTAAATGCTCTACCGTTTTAGAAATGGGTTGCAGGAACCGAAACTGGAATACGTGTTTATTTTGGAAACAAAAAGACTATAAAAATCACGAGCAACACATAATGTTTGTTGTATTGTCTGCGACAAAATGCAAGTGAAAGTAAATTTAGAAACCACTATCTTGATGGTTCTGTTGGTCTCGTCTGTGAAATATGAGCCTTTTTTTTTGTATTCTCTATTGGATTCGGGTCAGGTGATTGGCTGGGCCATTCTACAGCTTGATTTCCTTTCTCTGAAAGCATCTGAGAGTCTCCTTGGCTGTGTTTTGGATCATTGTCTTGCTTTAATGTCTACCCTGGTTTCATCTTCATCCTCCTGCTGATGTAGATGTTGGACTTCAGCTGATATTTATTTACACTGAGGAAAGGAAGAGGATTGCTGAAGAACTACTAGAGAGAATTCAGCTGCTGTCTGGGCTTTCCATGTCTTTCTACACCTCCCTTTCTTCATGTGTTCTATACTTTTTCCCTGCTTCATTAAATTTTATTACAAATAATTTAGATTTGTTGTCTTTTCATATACAGATTTTTTTGGTTGTTACCAACATCCAGGGAAAATTTTCATGTCAACGGCCCCTTTAGAAATAAGTTTTCTGAGAAAAATGGTGACGAATTCAATATAGAAAAATTGGCACAACATAACGGGAATGGGAAATTGTTTGTTTTGCGTGTTTTGGCTTATTTCCATTGTGTTGTGAACTAATTTTTGCATTGTGTTGTGCACTACTGGGTCATTCTATATATGCACATGATTGCTAATAAAAACTAAACGCACTATTGTTTTTCCTCATCGTAGGTCCATCTGATGTTTCCGGATAACGTGCCAAAGCCTTGCTGTGCTCCGACCAAACTGAACGCCATCTCTGTGCTGTATTTCGACGACAGCTCCAATGTTATTCTGAAGAAGTACAGAAATATGGTGGTGCGGTCCTGTGGGTGTCACTGAGAGAAGACGGTGTCGTATTGCTGGATTTAAGAACATATCAAGAGAAATAGTTTTGAGATTTGATGTACAGTATTATGTATATATTAGCTCATAATTCCTCTTATTTATTTGGCTTTGTTTTGTTATAAGATGTAGTTCAGTTATAACCTGGTTACCACTCTCACCACACATTCATGGCTCATTGCTGTTTCTCTCAGAGTATTTCAATGAGGTGAAACAGTTAGAGAGCGTCTTATAAACTTCCTTTGTTTCAAAGACATCATCAATTCATCAGCGACCACTCCAAAAAACAAAACTGCTGCTATTGTACGACAGAAATGTAAGCAAACAAAGAACAGCCATGTTGAAATTTGCAAACCAAAACAGTTTCTCTTTAATTTAGTCATTGAAGTATTGTTTTAAAAGCACTGAGAATGTCTTAGGACTCTGTAGTACATATTTCCTCAAGCAGCCCAAAGTATTGCAGCCCGCAGTTACTGATGATGTTAGTTTGCTATAGATGTCAGTGGGTGGATATGCAAAATCAAATATTCTTTCTCCTTATATACACACACACACACTTGTATTTGTACTCTGAGTAATATATTTTTGGGAAGATATTGCATTTATTGTTTTAGAACCATGTTTGTATGTCATTAAATCTATTTTCCAATATATTTCTCTGTGTCTGTCTCGAACACGGTCTACTCAACATTGTGTTTGTTGCAGGTTGTACATGACTAAGCTAGAACTCATTCATTCAATCATTTTCTCTTTGGCTTGTATTTTTACACAGCAGATGCCCTTCTAGCAACAACCAACACTGGGAAACACCCATACACTCTTGCATTCACACACATACACTACGAACAATTTAGCTCATTCACTCATAGCGTATGCTCTTCGACTGTGGGGGGGCACCCGGAGAAAACCCATGCGGACACGAGGAGAACATGCAACCTTCACACAGAAATGCCAACTGACCCAGTCGAGGCTCGAACCAGTGACCTTCTTGCTGTGATCATGCTACCCATTGCGCCACCGTGACGCCTTAGCTAGATTTTTAAATCAAAAACACAAGCTAAAAATGGGTAATTATACAGAAATGTTTGCAATCCACTTTATTAGCTGACCAACCCTTTAACTTACCCCTAAACATCTTAAACCACCCCTTGAAGTTGCTTATACCACTAAATCCTAGCACTATATTTTACTTTGAATGGCTGACGTTAGGCGTTGCCAAACTGCATTGTGGATACGTCGGCACCAAATCAGAGGGGTTACTCCCTGCAAAAGTTGGGACTTGCTCAACTTTTCAAGCGGTGACGGAAGCATCAGCCAATCAGATCACTGTATGCAAATACACCAGCTCAGACTGTGGCCTATTGCTGAGTAATTTCATTGGGTAACGCTGATATGACGATCGCGCCAGCCCCAACTTCAGACACGCCCTCTGTCAAGCGTTGACGCTAAAGCCCCGGGTGAATATGGAGTAATGCCTTAAACCTGCACATATAAATAAACCTGAAGTTAACCTTAATCAACCAAATCAATGTATCCCTTGACTTTAAATACAACATGAACACTAGTTCATTATACCTTACCATATATATTGATGAGTACATAACAGTTTAAGACATCTAATTTTAAAGGTGACTAATGCAAGTCTGTTTTGATCCTTAAGTTTAAGTGTTAAGTTGTCTCTAACAATAACCAACCTTTAAACCTATGCCACTGTACTTCTCCAATGTTAACCAATTCTTAAACCTACCCATATCACTAAATGACTCCCTAATCGTAACCATACCACTAAACTTTACTAAATTTAACCAACCACTAAAGCTACAGATACGGCTAATCGTCTCCCTTACCATAATTATAATCAATGAGCCATAGCACTTATGTTTTCCTAAACCTAACCAACCACTAAACGAACACATACCCCTAAACATCTCCCTAACCTCAACAAATTATCCAATCTAACTGCCACTAAACTTCTCTCTAATCGTAGCCAACCATTAAACATTTTACTAATCTTAACCAATTCTTAAACCTACCCACACCACAAAATTTCTCCTTAATTATAACTAACAATTAAACCTACCATACCACATTCGCCACACCTTTAAAACCTACCCATACCACTGAATTTTGCTACAGCAAGAACATAAGTGCATTATACATCATAATATAACAATAATTAGAGTCATGTAATATTAATTGGTCACATGGAATGCCTTCAGGGCGACCTTATCAGTCCTTTAGGGTGGGGTTATCAGTTCTTTAGGGTGAAGCTATCATTCCTTTAAGATTGGGCTATGAGTCCTTTAGGGTGGGGCTATCAGTCATTTAGGGCGGGGCTATCAGTCATTTAGGGCGGGGCTATCAGTTCTTTAGGATGGGGCTATCAGTCTTTTAGGGTGGGGCTCTCAGTCCTTTAGGGTGGGGTTATTAGTCCTTTTGGGTGGGACTATGAGTCTTTAGAGGCAGGACTATCTGTCCTTTAGGGCGGAGTTATCATTCCTTTAGGATGGGGCTATTAGTCCTTTAGGGGCGGGGCTGTCAGTCATTTGAGGCTGGGCTATCAGTTCTTTAGGGTGGGTCTATCAGTCATTTGGGGCGGGGCTATCAGTCCTTTAGGGTGGGACTATCAGCCATTCAGGGCGGGGTTGTCAGTCCTTTATGGCAGGGCTATCAGTCATTTGGGGCGGGGCTATCAGTCCTTTAGGGTGGGACTATCAATCCTTTAAGATGGGGGTTTAAGTTATTTAGGGCAGGGCTATCAGTCATTTGGGGCGGTGTTATCAGTCTGTTAGGGTGTGATTATCAGTCCTTTAGGGCGGAGCTATCAGTTCATTAGGGCGGGTCTATCAGTCCTTTAGGGCAAGGCTATCAGTCCTTTAGGGCGGGACTATCAGTCCTTTAGGGCAGGACTATAATTTCTTTAAAGTGGGACTATCCGTTATTTAAGGTGGGGCTATCAGTCCTTTAGGGCGGGTCTATAATTTCTTTAGAGCGAGACTATCTGTTATTTAAGGCGGGACTATCAGTCCTTTAGGGCGGGGCTATGAGGGTGTCTCATTTTTGCTTTGAATGACGCTACGGTCACACTAGAGGTTGTGTGTACAAAATTCTGTCTTACGGCGCTGTGAAAGGGGGCGGGATTAAACAAGCTTATTAGACATTTAAAAAACTGAGTTATTGCTCCATGTTTTAAATTTCTGTCAACAGAGGTCAGGCTTTGATCCTCGACTGGTCTCACGCAGTCAAGTGATGCGATTTCGCAGGTCAGAGTTCACCAAGCTTGAACTTTGCACCACAGCAACCTGCGAAACTTGACGCATGACCCTGCGTTTCCGGTCTGACGCATTCGCATGCATATGAATGGAAGTCTATGGGAGGAAAAGCCCAGTGTGACCGCAGCTTTAGTCCATTCGTCATTCCTCCTTAATTTTTTAACAACACCCCTTTTTCAACAATCCAATCGGTTCCAAAAGAACATAGTCATGCACCACCCTACATTTTTTTTCTAATTTAAGTGAATGTACGTAACAAGTGGAAAAAGCACAATCTTAGGGTGCTTTCACACTTACACTTTTGTTTCGGAACGTGTCTCATTTGCCCAGTTAGCGCGGTTCGATTGGCATATGTGAACAGGGCAATCGCGCTCTGTTCCGCGCCAAAGTAATCGCTCCGAGATCGCTTGAATGAGGTGGTCTCGGCTCGATTGAAACGAACCCTGGAGTGGTTCGATTGCAGTGAGAAAGCGATCCGATCCGAGCGCGGTTATATCACAGTGTTTTATGGATATGTAATAGACTTACGGCTATATGAAGAGAGAATTATGAGTAGGGCGGGAAGTTTTGCGAGTCTCCGGATGCCCGCAAACGAGTGATGATCTCCCGGTAATCTCGCGTCTCTCTCCCAGTCCTCAAATAGGCATCGACGCGCACCCTTCTCACCCCTCCCCACCCCTCCTTACCGCATCTCTCCTCAGACACGTCACGCCCGCGCACCCTGTCAATCACCACCAAACCACCACCTCTCCTGACAGCTGAGCGGGACGCTGCAAAATAAACCCTGACACTCTGACCAATGTGAGGAGAGTTTACTCGCACGTGACTTGTTTTAGCTCTTTTGGTCCGGTTAGAAATTTTGCAGTGTGAAAGCGAACCGCTCCAAGAGCAAAGAGCAACAATGTAACAATTGTAATCTCTGTTTCAGAACAACTGAATCGATTCACAGGTGTGAAAGCACCCTCAATTTTCATGGCAACTTTAAGAGCCAGAAACTGAGCGTCTGCATGTGTTAATTGAAAGCAGTGCTCAGGGTACACCCAGATGTTATGTGGTCCCGAGCTAAAACGAGTGTTGACGTCCAGTGCATAGCGGAGGCCACCTGCTAACTTAAGTTTTTCGCGGCGTGGATGATTTGCATTCCTGCGGCCTGCTGCCCTGCATGATTACTCCTGCTGCTTCACAATCCCATCTACTGTTTAATATCGTGGATTCTGGCCAGGTCCGCTAAACGTCTTCCTTTCTGCAACACCAGGCTGAGTATGAATGCTGCTGTTTTAAGGAATCAGTGCCAGGGAGCAGAGTTTCAGAGCGTAAGCCTGTCGCCACATGAAAGAGGTGAGGGATCGCTGGTCAATATAGTGAGTGAGTATAGATGAACATACCATCACACATATGGACACAATCCATCAGATTGGGACGCTTCAGGTCCATGGATGATCATTTGATCTTTATGCTTTATCTAAATGACATTGTTTACATGGTTAATATTAGAATGTGAATCTGTATTGACAGCACGTAAGAGTGGGTGCAGCTGTTGGAACATTGTTTTCTAGAGAATTCCAGTCTTATTCATTAGGCAAGTCGTTGTATAACAGTTTTCTGAAGACAATCGAAAACAAATACTGCTTAAGGGGGCAAATAAAATTGAACCAGAACCCGCCCTCTCTATAAGCGAAATGAGCGGCTGCTTTGGGCCCCACCACCACTAGAGGACCCCCTATATGAAATCAATTTTTTTGCATTTTACAAATTATCTTCATTGACAGTGCTTTATATATTTATAATTGCAAATATTTATAATTTGAAACTGTTCAAAGGTCATATGATCAACAGGAACTTCGCGGCAGCTCATTCTCATGTGCTTTGTGTTCTCGCGGTCCGAGTTTGCTCTTCCAAGATAACCTGCAAGACCAATCAGTCACCACAAGAATGCTAATCATGGCCTTTACGTCATTGCCTGCCCCATTACAGTGTATCCCTGATTTATTTTGGAAATTGGAGCGCAAAAAGGCTCGAACCAGTGACCTTGCTGTGAGGCGACAGCACTACCTACTGCGCCACCGCGTCGCCCTGCTGCAATTAAACAAAGTTAAATAGTATTGTGAGAAATGCACCAAAGCCACTAGAAAATATTGTAAGTAGAAGAAATCAAGCTTTTTGTTTTATTGATCATATTTATTAAGCAATAAAATCATTTTGGACCGACAATGGCAATATTCCACTATTTAGAGCAAGTTAGGGCCGCAAAATTAATCTGCTTAGGGCCCCCAAATGCACAGGGCCGGCCCTGTTTTGAGCTTAAAATTGCTTTAAAAATTTAAAAACTGCTTTTATTCTTGCCAAAATAAAATAAAATAAAGACTTTTTTTCAGAAAAAAAATATTATAGGAAATACTCAGAAAAATTCCTAAATAATAAAGATCATTTGGGAAATATCTGAAAAAGAAATTTAAATTAGCAGAAGGTCAATCGTTTTGACTTCAACTGTATGTCCAAATGAAAGACTGCAACTTAAGGTGCGAGTGATTATGATAATTATACGCTCTCCAGATCATCGCGCAGCAATTGGTCCCCTCTCTCCACCCCAGATTTAAAAGCTTAACCAGACTGTGAAACCTAATCGTCAAATGATGTGCCTATAAACACGCTTGTTGAGATTGTGACCAGAGTTTGGATGTGATGTTTTGTGAAGCATATAACCAGCGGAGATCTGGGGCTCTGCTTGTAGATCACTTTAGTAATCAACTTCATATGCTTGTTGTTTTGTGCAGGAGGTCAATCGTACCCCTGCGTTACAATGCAGTAAACGTTGGCATGCTTCGAAATCAGCATTTCTGTAAACGTACACAGTGGAGGAAACACATTATAGTGATTAGGAGGGTGTTTTATATGGCTGGGTAAATATTTAGGACACTACACCCCAAGAGAACACACTCAGTTCACGTGCAAAGCTTTGTTTAAATGAATGGAAAACACATGATTTGTTTTAACCCGTGTGACGTTCGTTAAAACACCCACAGGCGGGGGAACGGTTTGTTTTCATTTTCGCTCTGTGATTCTACACGGTACAACTTTTTCGTGTTCTGCTTGTGGACAACAAACAAATTGAGCACACAAATAAACAAACGTCAATCACTTAAAATCGCAAGGTTGTCATATTTATCTGCGATGTTACTTTAGCTTGAACGTTTCGGGTCTGCTCTGTTCCCTGGCCTGGTAGTTTATTTTGAAAGTGTCCGCTTGCAGTCGCTCCGCGGTGCTGCTGAAACCTGATCCAATCAAAATGTTTTCCAGTTTACTTTCTTCATCTTTCCACGTCGACTTTTTTTCCCCAATTTGGCGGAGGTGGGTGGGCTGGAGACCCTCATTACAGCTCAATCAGACAACCCTGAGCAAGTCAACCATCTGGGTCACATTTTTTACACGGTTGTTACCAGGACAAGGTCACGGCTCTGAACACAGAGGATGTGTTCGGAGTCAAAAGTACGATGTTCCGTGTTGTGTGTGCGCTTGTTTCGGGGTGAAAGAGGTGAGGGAAAATGCAGTTTGACCCCTGAAGTCTCATTCAATCGGTGTAAAAAGAAACACCTGTATATTTGCTGTGTTCATGCTGAGGGTTTCAGGAGTTCCATGATTTACAAGGGTTTCATTAAACATTCTCGGAAAAAGCTTTTCCAAAGGAAATTTTGTCCCTTATTCTGCATTAAACAATCAATGGAAACTATGAGCCCTATCATACACCCGGCGCGACACAATTGTTGTTTGCTAGTTTCAGCTTGGTGCAAGAGTCATTTTGACGTTTTGCTCCACGCTGTTTACATAGCAAATGCATTTGCGCTCAAATGTGCGCCCATAGGCGTTCTGGTCTAAAAAAGGAGGTGTGTTGAGGCACATTGCTAAAGCTTTGCTATTTTGAGAAACTATAATAGACTGTTCAATAAATCAGATCAAAGCTGGTCTAAAGTCCAGCGCAGCAGAGCGCATTAGTTGTGCGCCTCGCTTACACACTGCTTAACACAGACAGGATGTACAGCAATACGCAAATATCTTTACAAATAAAAATAATTAAAGGATTAAAATATTACAAAAATTATTATTTTCTAGCCTACATAAATATAAACACCATCCGTTCATGCCTTCATCTCAGGGGGCTTTTTCAGTTTATGACAATTTGTTTTTGTGTAATGTTATTATTATTAGCAGTGCAGGGTTCAATGCTAAGGATTTTTTTTACTGGTCCGATTGGGCCAGTGGTTCAAATTTTTACTTGCCCTACCAAATTGTCACTGGCCCCACCAAAAAAAGGGGAAGTGGATAGCTTTTTTTTTTGCCAGATATTTTAAATAATTTTCATTCATTCCTTTTCTTGTCGGCTTAGTCCTTCTATTATCCAGGTTCGCCACAGCGGAATGAACTTATCCAGCAAGTTTTTACACAGCAGATGCCCTTCCAGCCGCAACCCATCTCTGGGAAACATCCACACACTCATTTACACACACACTCATACACTACGGACAATTTAGCCTACCCAATTCACCTGTACCGTATGTCTTTGGACTGTGGGGGAAACCGGAGCACCCGGAGGAAACCCACGCAAAGGCAGGGAGAACATGCAAACTCCACACAGAAATGGCAACTGAGCCGTGGATCGAACCAGCGACCCAGCGACCTTCTTGCTGTGACGTGACAGCACTATCTACTGCGCCACTGCCTCGCCCTTTTAAATAATGTCAAAAATAAAGTGAATCTAGAATTTCAATACTTCCAAACAAAAAGCGCAGGGGAAAATGTGGAGGTATTTTATTGTGGTTCGAAATTATTTAACAAAAGGTGGCTGACTTGTCAAACTGATGACAAACCGTGCAAAACATCACTTTTTTTCATTTTTTTATCACTTTTGTTTGTCGCATTGTTCACACGTAAATGTCTGCTTCCAAGACGTTAGAAACAGACATTTTTTTTAGCCTTATAATTTAATCTTGCCGCCATGTTGCCGTTTCTTCACTGTACTTACCAGGTTACGGAAAAAAAATGCATGCTCAAAACATCAAATCAGACAAGAGGAACCAAAAAGCAATATGGTGTTAACGACATCACAGAGAAGGTAGCGTTTAAAGACTAAACTTAAAAAGCACGCAATTGACAAATAGTCGCAGACCAATTAAATGTTAGTGACAAGGCAGCAATGTCCCAATCAGGCCAGTAATTATCCTGTCTACTGTCTCTCACGCTGGCCCATGGCCGCCGGGCAGTCCTTATTGTTGAGCCCTGCAGTGTTATTTATTATATGCATATTTATATTTGTTTTATTAAAAACAAGCTTAGATTTGTCCACCTGTCAGGTTTTAGACCATATGGGGCACAGCATGTGTTGTTTGACCACACTTTGTTATTATTGTTCATTTATTTGTTTGCTTGAGATTAGAACTGAATTTAGAAATAGTTTGGAAACAAATCTTTGCGCTTAACAAACGAAATTAAATATTAATAGGCTAATTGATGTGTGTGTACAAGGTTTCACTATCCACGAGAGCGAAAGTGCTCAAAAAAGCGTAATCTAGAGGCCTTTCATATAAACCACTTCTAATACCAAATGATCAACTAGAAGTTTTTATTTGGTGTTCCTATAATTTAGATAGGCAGCTTTTATCGGGTAGTGTACACTTTAAAAAAGTGCAGGGTTACACAACATTATTTCATGTTGTCCCAACACAAATCAATTAACTTAACAGTTTTTTACAAATTTAGGTGGATTGAACATAAAACTATGAAGTCGTCCCCCAAAGAACGTAAGAGTTGTGCTGTTTCAGCTCATTTGAAATATATAGTTCAAACAAGTACACTGTAAACAAATGCTAGGTTCCACACAATTGATTTGTGTTGCGATAACATGAAGAAATTAAGTTAACTTATTAGTTTTTACAAATTTAAGTGGATTGATTATAAAATAATTAAGTTGCCCCCCCAAAAAAAATCTCAATTATTGTGTTGTTTCAGATCATTTTACCCAAGTAGTTTGAACAAACAGCAAACATCATTTTGAGTGTAGCTAAAATCTTAGTTTTGAGTGTAGTTTCACCCATGAATAAGAGAGTGCATGTGCCTGTGTGTTCTCCTTCAGCTCTGCACTGTAGCAGAGCACAGACAAGAGTCCTTTCAAAAAGACCAGGCAGACAAAAATATTACCTCACATCCCCTGTGGAAGGTTCACGTTCTACGCATTGTTTACTTTCCCTCTAATGCCCATACGTTTTCATATTGAGTCGAGAAGGGACTTTCCGAGGAAATCTCTGTGCCACTTACTGGATCTTTTAGCCTTCATTTCACACAGACTCCATCTATAAATTTGGTGTTTCGCACTCGGCGCAGTTGATCCGCGCTCCACAATTCACTCCAAGAGGGCCGTATATTACTTTGGAAGTTAAAGCTCGCCGGCTGATTGATATTAGGTCTAAATAGCTGAGCATGATCAGGAAAAGAGCTTCTCTGTTGAGAGTTACTTATTGCACACCTCAGCCGTCAGGCAGCTGCTTTTTTCATTTCTCACTCCGCTGCTGTAAATGGAGTGTTGAAATATAGCTGAACTCATTGGATCTGGACTTTTGTGCAAATCTTCGCCCGGATCCCTCTATGGTGCAATTAAAAAAATTCCAGTTGATACATCTAGACGCACATTAAAACATCTGTCCGCATGTGTCAACGTCAGAAAGTGTTAATGCTCAAGTGTAGTAATCCTAGAGTACGCTGTGCAGGCTGTGGTGGTGGAGTTTTGGTCAGTGTGTGTGTGATGTGGTGGATGCACGAACGTGCATTTTTTTATTATGCGTTTCAAACACAGCTGGATTCCCACGTGTTTATGAAAGGTTATATTCTGTTGGAAAAGCTGCTTTTGTAAAGGTGAACCCCCGCCGGGATGAGCAGGCCATTTACTGTCATTTCATATGTTGCTGAAATACAGAGGTCAGCACAATCTGTCATCACAAACAGGGTTGGGGAATTGGAAATGAATTGGTTACACACTGTTTCCAGTAGAATCTACAGGAACTTACTGTAAATCAGTTACAGCACAAATACTGTACAGTTTCAGTATCTACATTGTCACTTTCCTTTGGCTTAGTCCCTTTATAATCAGGGGTTGCCACAGAGGAATGAACCGCCAGCTTATTTAGCAAATGTTTTACACAGAGGATGCCCTTCCAGCTGCAACCCAGTACCGGGTTCTTCAAAAGTCTTGTCCTGGATCCCAGTTGTAAGAGCAACAAATCTGACACTTAAACTTCTTCGATCTATTGATCTGCATCCCAATCATCACAAATCCTGCAGAAGATCTACCGGAACCAGCATGAAGCCAAGATTCTTACCGAAATCAGTCAAGTTTGGTGAAGAAAAATCATGGTTTGGGGTTACATTCAGTATGGGGGGCGTGCAAGAGATCTGCAGAGTGGATGATCAACATCAACAGCCTGAGATAAAGACATTTGTGCTGCCCAATACATTACAAACCACAGCAGAGGGACAATTCTCCAGCAGGATAGCGCTCCTTCTCATACTTTAGCCTCCACATCAAAGCTCCCGAAAGCAAAGAAGGTGAAGGTGCTCCAGGATTGGCCAGCCCAATCAACAGACATGAACATTATTGAGTATATCTGGGGTAAGATGAAGGAGGAGGCATTGAAGATGAACCCAAAGAGTCTTGATGAACTCTTTCAGTGATGTGAGTCATGTCAGAGATGTATGGATGCAGTCCTCCAAGCTCATGATGGAGTCAGACACAATATTCATTCTGTCTCCACTGCAGCAGGACTTTATATTCTATACTGGACATTATTTCAGATCAGTGATGAGACTTTTGTCTAGGCAAAGTCAGACCTTACTGTCCTAATTAAATAATAAAAAATCAAGGCATGATCATATTTTATTGTGGTAATATAAGCGTAATCTAGAGGCCTTTCATATAAGCCACTTCTGATACCAAATGATCAACTAGAAGTCAAGTATTTATTGTTCCTATACTTGGATAGGCGACAGACTTTTGCCAGGTATACTGTATATATTCTTGGGAGAAAAGTGCACATGATTCTACTCGTATCCACTGCTGTAGGTGTAAAGCAGCACTGGTGTCCATTAGGACTGGTCCATTACAGTAAACGGCCTGCAGTGTGTGTTTCCCACCGGCACACACACACAAACTTCACTTTTGATGTCGCAATCGAAGCTTGAGTCAATTCTAGCAGCTTCTATGGGACAATTGAAATCGCATGGACGAAAACTGATCGAATCTGGCTTGAGTTTCGAGCAGTTCTCGATGTTTTCACGATTTATCTGATGGCTTAAAACCTCTTTGATGCTTCATCTAAACCTGTTCCCCGTGAAGGATATTTCTCACATCTGTTTCCATCCTGAAGATGAAAAAAGGGGGATGAACTAAACTCTTTCATTGACTTAATGGTACAGATTACACCCTCCAAATAAAACAAGGCATCTGTGATTTAGATTTTCAATTCAACCAGGGCGTGGAGCTCCATTTCTTCCCTCATTAAAAGTCATCCCACTGATCTGGAAGCCAGTTTTAGTCATGGCTGAAGTTTGTTTGGGTGTTGTGTAATACAGATTTGACTGAAATGAATGCTCTGGACTATAGGAGTGCTCACACCTTATGAAGCGCCAAAAAACAAACTTGTTACAGACAGTTAATGTCAGAATTATTTGTGTCTGTGTGAAATTTTAGTTTTCTTTTTCTAATATTATGATGTTGAACAGATTCAGGAATTGTTCACAGTATTTCCTATAATATTTGTTCTTCTGGAGTAAGTCTCATTTGTTTTATTTCAGCAAGAATAGTTCTAGCTTTTCTCAAGAGTTCGCCCTTAGCTGATGATTGATTATGAAGCTTGTTTGGCATGCTGTCCTGGGAGAGAGCCCTGAACTCGTGAGATCCTCGAGCCCGGGGCTCCCTCCCGTTGCAGGGCGAGACGGGAGTCCGAGTTCAGGTAGGTCTCGAGAACTCCCCTGCTTGATAAGTAGATTGATGCTGTGAAGTGTCTATGCTGTCAATTAAGATTTGTCAATTTTCTTTTGTTACATGTTTTTGGTCTGTGGGAGGAAACCGGAGAGCCCGGTGAAAACCCACGCAAACACGAGGAGAACATGCAAACTCCGCACAGAAATGCTGACCTGTATCCCTTTATTAATCTGGGCTCACCACAGCGGAATGAACCGCCAACTTATTCAGCAAGTTTTTACCCAGCGGATGCCCTTCCAGCTGCAACCCATCTCTGGGAAACCTCTTGAAATTAGTTTACAAATAAACTTCACTTAATTTTAAAACCATTCTAAGGTCAGTATTATTCGCCATTTTGTTAAACTATTAAACAAACAGAGAGGTTGGACGCAATGACATCAGCAATATGCAAATTGACGTATGACAACATCTAGCAACACTTAGCGACTTTAAACCCATAAAGCAATTCTGTGGAATAATTCTTATATTACTGTTAACCGGAAATCTCTCTACCTAAAAAATTGGACAGATAAAGGTTTTTTTTCTTATCTGATATTTAGACCAATCAGCTAATTTACTTTCTTACAAAAATTTTATGGAAAGAGGGTCATTCCCTATTAAATTTAAAGAGTATAACTCCGTAACAAAAGCCATTCCCTCTGGTTTACTAATGCTAATGAGAAGTCATATGTAGGCCCACATGGAATCTGAAGATTTTTAGCCCATTATTAATTCTATTTATTTACTTGAGTAAATGTGTAAATCTGAATTTATTCAGTTTTTATTCAGTAATTTATTACTTTTTATTTAATATATTAGGGTTTTAGTTATGATACTCCGCTGGATACTCCCAAAATAATTTCGCAGAAATCCGCAGATTTTTACCAAAATTCTCTGCAGAAATAGCAAAAAACATTCGCAGATTCCGTCTGGCGTTGGGAATAATTTTTATATTATTGTTAACCGGAAATCTCTCTACCTAAAATTTTTTTTTCTTATCTGATATTTTGGACCAATCAGCTAATTTACTTTCTTACAAAAATGTTATGGAAAGAGGCTCATTCCCTATTAAATTTAAAGAGTATAACTCTGTAACAAAAGCCATTGCCTCTGGTTTACTAATGCGAATGAGAAGTCATATGTCTTCACATAGTACTAATAGAGTTGATCCTGCACTTTACTTAAATGGGGTAGACTTTTGTAGTAAAAAATGTACAAACAAAGTTATTAGATTAATATATTTTTTTAAAACAGAGCCTTAAAACCTGGAGGAAAATTCTTTTGGAATGTTTATTTCAAAGATATTGTGTGTAAAAAGCTTGGTTGATTCCTTTTCGTTTCTGCATAGGTAATTAATACAGGGAACTACATTTCAAAATTTTAAACAACATTTACGTTAGCAATTACACATTAATTAAATTTACGCAGACTGACGGAAACTGTTCATTCGGTTTACATCACTTAAGAGTCTTTAATTCATCTTTTTTATGAATGTGAATATTAAAAAAAAATTTGGGAATATCTATCATTGTATGTCCAAAAAAAAAAAAAAAAAGTTGTAATTTGACCCCCGAAGATGTTTATTTTTATTTTGTGTCAAACAATTTATCTGTGGAATTTATAATGAATCTTTTAATTTTATTTGGTAAACTTCATGCTCATAAATGCAGATTAAATAACTCTAAACCTTGTTTAAAGGTTGCTATTATAGATTTTCATCGCTCCAATATATTAGCGAAAAATGTAAAAATACAATTATAGTGGCAAAGGAGCTAAAGTTAATCGACTAGTAAACTTGTTGTCAATTGAATAGGTTAAAATAATATCATTGTAAAGATCTCTATGTTGAATTGTCTCTTTATTTATTTAATTTATGTAATTTTTTTTTAATGTTATTAGTTACATCGGCTCAGTTGGCGTTTCTGTGTGGAGTTTGCATGTTCTCCCTGCCTTCGCGTGGGTTTCCTCCGGGTGCTCCGGTTTCCCCCACAGTCCAAAGACATGCTGCAGGTGAATTGGGCGGGCTAAATTGTCCGTAGTGTATGAGTGTGTGTGTGTGTGTGTGGATGTTTCCCAGAGATGGGTTGCAGCTGGAAGGGCATCCGCTGCGTAAAAACTTGCTGGATAAGTTGGCGGTTCATTCCACTGTGGCGACCCCAGATTAATAAAGGGACTAAGCCGACAAGAAAATGAATGAATGGAGTTACATTTGTATTTTTTGGATGTCATGTTTAAATTGTATATTTGCTTTTGTTTAATAATAAAAAAAGAAGAAGAAAAAAAAAAGTTTAACTGGTTAAATGGGATGGTGGGCCAAATCAAAGGTTACCATGTGCCAGCTTAGACCCTATTTTCGGCCATCTCTGCTGTGTTAACAGGTACAAACTCTTCCATTGTGTCCACAGTGTGTTTGATGGAAACCCAGAGAGCGTCCCGAACAGTGAGTGACTGAGGCTGTGACTCACAGTGGTGTCATCAATTACACTCAAGGACGCTCTGCCAATGAAAAACAGACCAGCACACACAAACTACTGCTCACATTTCCAGGGTCTGGGATGAGTTTATATGTGCGGGCCCTCTATGACGGTCTCTGCGTCCAAAAATGGAACAAATCCACCTTAGAAAGTGAAATATATGCATCCCTGAAGGGCACTAGAGGGAGAATAGTCATACTGAAGGATCATTCCACACTCAAGCGCCTCAAAATAGACGCCCTTTGGAATAAACGTTAAATGTTTTTTGCTGTCATGATTCCTTATGCATTGACTGATCGGTACACTGTGAAAAATTCAGGGTTCCACACAATTCATTCATGTTGTCCCAGCACAAACGACAAATTTAAGTGGATTGAAGTTGAACATAAAATAGGGGGGACATGGTGGCTCAGTGGTTAATCACCTCACAGCAAGAATGTTGCTGGTTTGAGTACCAGCTGGGTGAGTCGGCATTTCTGTGTGGAGTTTGCATGTTCTCCACGTGTTGGTGTGTGTTTCCTCCGGGTGCTCCGGTTTCCCCCACAGTCCAAACACATGCACTATAGGGGAACTGATGAACTAAATTGGCCACTAATAGTGAATGAGCGTGAATGAGAGTGTATGGATGTTTTCCAGTGATGGGTTGCATCTGCTGTGTAAAACATATGCTGGAATAG